>NC_031974.2:2001102-2301102 GCF_001858045.2 Oreochromis niloticus | reverse complement strand
ATGATCTCAGGCCTTTGAGGTCACCATGGACTGGACATCCTTCTGTCACCTGTAACTAGGCAAACTCAAATACCACAAGAAGCTGAATACATTCAGGCCTTTGCTCAGCTACTATTTTACTGTAACAATATACTCAGCATATGAGTTTTGATATATATATTTAACTCAATCATTTTAAAGTAGTTATAACTGCACCTGTAATAAACATGTTAATATTTGATTATGATAACCCCTATAATATAAATTATAGCATAATGCCAGCAGCTTCAATAAACGCTTTGATGAAATGATAATTAATGCAATGATAAGATGATGGTTATGTAAAATAATCCCTGTAATTCTACATTCTACAAGTTGTGCCTCCATCGTTTGTGTCCAGATCACACGCTGCACTGCCGTGCTGCGCCATCTTTTTCGCTGACATTTGTGTTTGCGCGTGCGCAGTGTGAGAAGCTGCGGTGACACCCTCACGACCAAGCGATTGATGATCGGGAGCTGGTCGTGAGGTGTTAATCGCTTCTCGTTACCCTACGTACACTACACGATGCACGACGCACGACGAAGGACAAAATTGGGCCGATCGACAAAACGGTCGCACGACTCAAAAATCGGCTCAAAATGGGCCAAAAATCGCACAGTGTGAGCCCGGCATTAGCTGGAGTAGTGTGGTCAAAGCATAGTTAAAATCAACAGAAACAGTGCCTTTTACATAGTCAGCTAATAAAATTAGAGCCTCTATTGTACTTCTCCATCGATCGTTTCTACAGGTTTCTTCCGTCATATCTGTTTACACACTAACTTCTTCTCCACTGTGGCGCCTAAAGTGTGCGCATAACAGTGAATAAAGCGGGCAGCTCACTGACCAATTAGAGAGCTCCTGACATCCCACAGTGTGGCTAATTTGAATAGCCTCGAGGAAGTTGTTAATCGAAGAGCTAATCCAGCAGCTAATCCAGAAACTAATCCCGGAGCGAACAGGAAAGGGAAATGGATTTTGAACTGCAGTTTATTAAATTGCATTTCAAAAATGTTTTTTGAAATGCAATTGGAAAAAGGATTTTGAAATGCAGTTTATTAAATTGGAATTCAAAAATCAATTTACAAATGCAGAATATTTTGTACAATTCATTATTTAAGCACAGAAATTTTTATTTCGATGCGCGTGGCTCTTGTGGTCCTCCATATCATTGAGTTCAGACTGTGCTGAAGAATAAAGTTGGTCATACCAAGTTTAGACTATCAAACTCATTTTAAAAAGTCTGTGTTCTTTTCATGTGTCCATGTTTGTCTCAGTATGTTTCAATAAAAAGTCACACATATTTCCCATTATCCCAGCAAAACATAAAGAAGTGCAGGGCAGCTTGAGACATTTGCACAGTAGTGTTGTTAAAGCTATTCCTGTTGCAGCACAAAAATGCAAAATTAATTTAAATATGTACATGTTAATATTTTATTTCATACCTTTTTCTTTTAAAAATAAATATACTCGTGGCTTTCTCTGCCACTGCCTTCTTTAACTCAGAGGCCTTTGAAGACATGAAAGCTCAGTTATGTGTCGTTGACTCTCTTGAAGTCTTTTTTACATTCGAGTCTGGAACCAAACACGTGTTGAGGCGCAGGATCAGCTGCACAGTCAGACACTGTAAACTGAATTTGTATCACCATCTGCTGGACATTTGATGTACCTGACTCCACAGGCAAATGAGTCTTTGTTGTAGCTGCATCTGTTTAATCTATTGCATTCTGTCATTAAAACTTTATTGATTTAAACAAAAAAAAAAAGTCCTAATCTGGAAAGAAAGAACTTAAATAAGCATAAAAAGGAAACATGTAAAATGAAGGGTTTGTCTCTTATGTTTGCTCTTATTCTTGTTATTATTTTCATTTTAATAAAATCTCCTTGCTAATCTTTTCTTATGGCTCTGTTTATGTGTATATTTTGCGTCCTTGTTTTAGTCAGTTCCGCTTTTGTTTTGAAACATCTTTAGTTGTTAATCAGACCAGGAGTGACATGTTTAGCCGCATGTTCTCCTTAAATTGCTGGCTGTCTGAGTGGTGTCCCAGAAACGATGTGGGCTTCATAGATAATTGGCAAACCTTCTGGAGGAAACCTGGTCTTGTTAGGAGAGACGGCATCCATCCCACTTTGGATGGAGCAGCTCTCATTTCTAGAAATATGGATGAATTTATTAAAGCCCCCAAAATATGACTATCCAGAGTTGGGACCAGGAAGCAGAGTTGCAGTCTTACACGCCTCTCCGCAGCTTCTCTCCTCCTGCTACCCCTCCAAAAACCCATCTCCATAGAGACTGTGTCAGCTCCCAAAATGACAAAAAACAAACCAAAAACCAGCAATAAACAACTTAAACATAAAAAATCAAAAATAAAGAACAATACAGTATCCACATCTGAACCAATGAGTAAAACAGTGAAATGTGGATTATTAAATATTAGGTCTCTCTCCTCCAAGTCTCTGTTAGTACATGACTTAATAATTGATCAACAAATCGATTTACTCTGCCTTACAGAAACCTGGTTGCAGCAGGATGAGTATGTTAGTTTAAATGAATCAACATCCCCGAGTCATTCTAACTACCAGAAACCTCGAAGCACAGGCCGAGGGGGCGGTGTGGCAGCAATTTTTCACACCAGCCTATTAATCAACCAAAGACCCAGACAGACTTTTAATTCATTTGAAAGCCTGATGCTTAGCCTCGTCCACCCCAGCTGTAAAACTCAGAAACCAGTCTTACTTGTTATCATCTATCGTCCACCTGGGCCTTACACAGAGTTTCTCTCTGATTTCTCAGACTTTTTATCTGATTTAGTGCTCAGCTCAGATAAAATAATTATTGTGGGTGATTTTAACATCCATGTAGATGCTAAAAATGACAGCCTCAACATGGCATGTAATCTGTTGATCTTTCTGAGTTAACTTCAATAATTACTTCCTCCAAACCATCAACGTGTCTTTTAGACCCCATTCCTAAAAACTCCTCAAAGAGGTCCTGCCATTAATTAATTCTTCAATCTTAAATATGACCAACCTATCTCTAATAATCGGCTATGTACCACAGGCCTTCAAGCTGGCTGTAGTTAAACCTTTACTCAAAAAGCCATCTCTAGACCCAGCTGTCTTAGCTAATTATAGGCCAATCTCCAACCTTCCTTTCATATCAAACATCCTTGAAAGAGTAGTTGTCAAACAGCTAACAGATCATCTGCAGAGGAATGGCTTATTTGAAGAGTTTCAGTCAGGTTTCAGAGCTCATCACAGCACAGAAACAGCTTTAGTGAAGGTTACAAATGATCTTCTTATGGCCTCTGACAGTGGACTCATCTCTGTGCTTGTCCTGCTAGACCTCAGTGCTGCGTTCGATACTGTTGACCATAATATCCTATTAGAGCGATTAGAACATGCTGTAGGTATTACAGGTACTGCACTGCAGTGGTTTAAATCATATCTATCTAATAGACTCCAGTTTGTACATGTAAATGGAGAGTCCTCTTCACACACTAAGGTCAGTTATGGTGTTCCACAGGGTTCAGTGCTAGGACCAATTCTATTTACATTATACATGCTTCCCTTAGGCAGCATCATTAGAAGACAGCATAAATTTTCACTGCTGTGCAGATGACACGCAGCTCTATCTATCCATGAAGCCAGGTAACACACACCAATTAGTTAAACTGCAGGAATGTCTTAAAGACATAAAGACCTGGATGGCCGCTAACTTTCTGCTTCTTAATTCAGATAAAACTGAGGTTATTGTACTTGGCCCTGAAAACCTTAGAAATATGGTATCTAAGCAGATTCTTACTCTGGATGGCATTACCTTGGCCTCCTGTAACACTGTGAGGAACCTTGGAGTCATTTTTGACCAGGACATGTCCTTCAACGCACATATTAAACAAATATGTAAGACTGCTTTCTTCCATTTGCGCAACATCTCTAAAATTAGAAATATCCTGTCTCAGAGTGACGCTGAAAAACTAGTTCATGCATTTATTACTTCCAGGCTGGACTACTGTAATTCTTTATTATCTGTGGAACCAGCTTCCAGTTTGGATTCGGGAGACAGACACTATCTCTACTTTCAAGATTAGGCTTCAAACTTTCCTTTTTGCTAAAGCATATAGTTAGGGCTGGACCAGGTGACCCTGAATCCTCCCTTAGTTATGCTGCAATAGGGCTTTGGAGCGTGATATCACGGGGGTGGGCATGGAAAGGATTTTGGCCCGATCCGCCATTTTGGGGGTCTAGCGCAAGTGAAAAGGGAGCAAAGGCACACACAACAGCCACGGTTCGTATTTGCTGTGTGGTCGGCTGCAATGTGTGATCGCACGACCGGCAAGAGAATAAGCTTGAAAAGGGTTTATCTTTTCATTCTTTCCCAACCTGGAAGCAACATGAGGCAGCTCGTGTATCGATGTTACCAAACGAAGGCGTCTAGCCTGGATAGCAGCTGTGAGACGAGCTGATATCCAGTTCTCTTCCATCTTCAAATATCTGTTGGTGCTCCAGACATTTTCATTCCGGTAAGTTCTAAATATGTTCGTATCACTCTTTATAGCCTATTAGTTTTATTTTCGATGCGCTCTGAGGTCATAGCAAATTAGAACAAACATCCTACTGAGTGATTTTGCAGAACTACCTTCTCTTTATAGAGTTTCTAATTATTTGGCATTATTGCAGCAAACTAGCCTATGAAATGGATGAAACACATCGTGACTGGGTTCCAGCGCTACACAAGGGACCTGCTTCAAACATACCACCATGCCAATCAGATTACTTCTTCCATGTGAGGGTGAAGAGGTGACCCTTCTGGATAAGATGGTGAAAGTTTGCTGCATTTGTTGAACAGTATTATAGTAAAACCAGGGAAAATGAAACTTGCTCCTGTTAAATATTCTTAAGTCTTTTGCTGTATAAATAGTGGTATTTACTTTTTTTTTCAAAAGATACAGTAAATAATGTTAGTAGTGGGTGATATCATGTAAACACTGTCATGATTTTATGTAAACATTTTGTCATTTGTAAACTATAAATGACGTGGATTCTACATTGTAACTGATGTGATGTTCTATAAAGTGGTTTTAATAATAAAAAAAGGCAAAAATTAGTTTGTTTCTTTATTCAACTTTTGAACAGTGGGACTCAGTCAGTACATATTCAGTAAATGCAAATTATTTACATGGCAGTGCACTACAGGCATAAATCTAGACCCCTAGATAAAACATTATGGCATTATAGCAGTGACAACTCCTCCACAGTAGCAGGTGGGATTTTTCTTTTTTGAGGACGGCTCCTTTTACCTTTCAATACGGATGGTCTGTTTATGTTTTGATCAAGAGCCTTTTTTTGGGCAGCTGAAGAGGAGAAGTCTATCTTATGGCCAACCACTGGCTGTATCTTGGTCACATAACCCAGCAAAACCCAGTATGGAGGTTCATCTGTAACAGGCCTTGTGCCACAGATCCGCACTGTTGCTCCTACATTAAACAGAAGAGCAGCAACATGGCTGCAGGTCTCCACGACTCCGGCCATACAGGTGCAGTGGGCGGCTTCAACCTTCCCTGTGATGCTCACAGTGACCCATGGCTGCAATGCTGGTTCATTCAGTCTTTGAGAGTGCAGCACCTGAAACACACACAGACAAAGTTAATTTAAAGACAAGAACTATGAGCCAAGGCCGACATAAATGTGTTTTATCTACTTTATCATAAATGTAACAGTGTTTAGAAAGTTAGCACATACATGTAATTTTTCATTTCTTTATGCATCCATCTATAGAATGCTGCATTTTATAGGGTAAATCTGCCTGTTCTCTGTCAGAAACCTGCCTGCAGAAAATGAACCTAAAGTATGTAATGCAAGGATGTCATCACTTTAGAGATGGAGAAAGCATAAAGTGACAATTATGAATCACTTAATATGATAAGGAGATTCTGCAGGTCATTAATCAATGTATAAAACTAAAATAAAATGTATTTTTAGTGACACAAGATATACATCTTGCTTCAATATTTGTAATTAGAATTATTTATAATAAATATGAATAAATTATTGCAATTTCTTTAACCATATGTGGTGTCGCGAAAATGAGATAACCGGGGACGGTTACTAAAGTAGTGACAACGCCACCTGGGGGAGGGCGCTACAACCCCAGGAAAGATTTCTCTAGCCAATGAGAAGATTGCACTGGCTACCAAAGCCCACAGACTCGTTATTTAAAGGCAGAGGTGAGACAAAGAAAGTTTATAATTCAAAAGTTTATTTAGAGGAACTACTAAAACATAACTAAAAGATTAAAAAGGCACCTAGGGTAGCAGGGGTAAGAGAGTAAAATAATTAAAACACTTTATTACCGAACAATGATTAAAACGACATACTCCCTACCACAATGCTACACTAAAACAAGCACAATATGTTAAAAGAGGCAACTAGACAAAATGGTGGAGACCGGCCACTTGAGGAGGCAACCTACAGGGAGGAGTGCCCAAGGGTGCCACCAATTACTCACCCGTGTGATTTCACAGCAAACCTCACTCACACTAAACTCTAAATGGTGCAATCTGCCTATGCCCGGTGTGTACACTCGCATGCATCGGGGAGGGGATTCCACCTCACGTGCCTAGCCTCTAAACAAGCGGCCGCACCTCCACTAAAGCAATAAAAGAAAAGATAAAACGTTAAACAATCAATAAAAGATCTACATAAAACCACATCCCAAATCACTATACGTTATAAAAGTAGTGCATAACAAACAAAACAGCATCTGGCAAGACAGCAGCAGTCTAATGCACACCTGCAACAAGAGAGGTAGTGATGGGTCCTGCAACACTGACGCACCGACGCTTGTATCAAGCTCACCTAGCGATGCCTGTATCGGTGAGTGCGTCGCTTTAAGAAAAAGTCACGTGATCGATACAGCAGCTGTATCGCTCATTGCTAACGCACCAAACTGTGTTTAAAAGGTACCGCATCCGCATCTGCCAACGGAATGAGTCGCCACCAAAAACCCCCCACAAAATTACTCTCGCAAAGATAAATAAATAAATACACATCTCTCTATAATAAAATGGAGCCTGAAAGAAAAAGAAATGTTTCTGCTGTGTGGGATCATTTTGATCTTTTAACTGCAAATAAGGTAATAGTTTGTCTGTCTTTGTTTCAGTGTAATCTATCAGAATAGGAAAAACAGCAATGTGACTTGAAGTGTAAATTTTTTATTTCATTTTATGCAGGTCAAATGTCGCATCTGTTCTGCTTTCTTACACAAACAAAAGCACCTCCTCCGTGTTTAGGCATTACAGAGCCAAACATGAAAATGAGGAGACAAACTCACCGAGAATGAACACTGGTAGGCCTATATAGACACTGAACAGCTTTATCATCATTTTTTTTTATTAATATGTATTTTATTATTTTCAAATCAAGCATCTAGGAAGACTGCTCTGGACCAGGCAGTCCTGAATTTTATTATAAAGGACTGCCAACCCCTTAGTATTGTGGAGAGTGTCGAAGAGAAACATTCCAAGATCAGAGGATCCTTTAACGTACTGGGGGAATAGGAAGACATCTTATCAGAACCTTTTCCACCTGGCTTTACAGCTTTTGTGTACCCCAGCTTCATCTGTCCCTGTGAGTTTTCCAAAGCTGGGGAAATGGTGTCAAAAAAAACCCCCCGCAATAGACTGAATGCAAAAACATTGGATAAACCTATTTTTCTGAATAGAAATTTATAATAAACTGAGTCAAATGGGTAATATTACATTCACAATACTTTCATTTTAATTTTCACTTAATGTCATTCACAATATATTTTAAAGATGTCTACAATATTTGCAATATAAAAGATATAAAATGATTCCATGGAAAGTACAATACCTTACAGTGTACAAGTACGACTAGGTCATTGAATCAGTGTCTGTTGTGAGTCTCAAGTAAGTTGCCTGCAATGATATTTAAGGTCCAGCAGGTGTCAGTATGGAGCAAAACAGCAAAACTGTGTCGACACAGTGTCGATACAGTTTGGGGAATGTGCTGAAACGCTTCACGAGGCCCCATCTACCCATCACTAAAGAGAGGGAAACAGTAGTCAGAGTCCACCCTACTATGCCACAGTATGATAAACAAAAGTCGCACTTACCACTCTCTAAGGGCAACTGAGTAGCTTTCCTTAAGAGATATGTGGAGCTCAACTGCCTAGTGCTGCAGCCACCTTAGATTGCCAAGACTGCCAAATGCCTTCTCTCAGTAGTGAAGCGCAGCTGTTTCTTATAGCCAGGTAATTGTCGGCTGAAAGGTGTGGATGTCAGTGGTGCGTTTAGGGACATCATGTAACATCCTAACCCAAAATCTACTTCACTACACATAGAGAATAACTAAATCCTTCAGGACAATGTCACATCAATGCACTGAACTCACTATGTTATCCCTCTAACAGCCTCCACATGTTCTCACTGTAATTTCACCCTCATGAATGAATTTATGCTGCACTAATCTGAATGTTTGCAGGGAAATCAAACGCATTTTACTCGCAGTACTCGAGCTGACTTACCTTTGTTTGAATGACGAGTTGTACGCGCTGACTCCACAGACAAGGTACGAAAATATGTCAGGCTACGTCAGTAGCGGTTGGTCTTCAG
The DNA here is from genome assembly GCF_001858045.2 of Oreochromis niloticus. Taxonomy (NCBI): domain Eukaryota; kingdom Metazoa; phylum Chordata; class Actinopteri; order Cichliformes; family Cichlidae; genus Oreochromis; species Oreochromis niloticus. Next base: position 2,292,450 of record NC_031974.2, on the reverse strand, counting down.
GGTTTCTACTCCACCGCTGTGTTTCATACGGGTCCACATTTCCAATGCACGCGATTTTCTGCAGGTACCGCCGCTTCGCCTCTGGACGCAATCGGTCTCTATACAGTCCATTCTCTTTTGAGCTGCTTTTAAGCATCTTGTCGTTTGTTTTGATTCGTAGACCCCGAAAATGGTGCCGCGCTCCCATAATGCATTGCGGCGTGACGTCAACTCCAAAGCCCTATAGACGTAGGCTGCCGGGGATTCCCATGATGCATTGAGTTTTTCCTTTCCAGTCACCTTTCTCACTCACTATGTGTTAATAGACCTCTCTGCATTGAATCATATCTGTTATTAACCTCTGTCTCTCTTCCACAGCATGTCTTTATCCTGTTTTCCTTCTTTCACCCCAACCAATCACAGCAGATGGCCCCGCCCCTCCCTGAGCCTGGTTGTGCCGGAGGTTTCTTCCTGTTAAAAGGGAGTTTTTCCTTCCCACTGTCGCCAAAGTGCTTGCTCATAGGGGGTCATATGATTGTTGGGTTTTTCTCTGTATTTATTATTGTGCTATCTACTGTACAATATAAGGCGCCTTGAGGCAACTTTTGTTGTGATTTGGCGCTATATAAATAAAATTGAATTGAATTGAATTGAATTGAATTTGTTTAGCTTCACACAGGGCTGGACTGGGACAAAAAATCGGCCCGGGCATTTTGACTGGAGACCGGCCCACCAGAGAGATTGAAAATGTGACGTCATTCAGGGGTAAAACTGCAAAGGATTCTGGGAACTTGAGGCAAGAGGCACGCAGGCTTTCAATTGAACTCAGTTACACAGCGATGTCAAAGGAGTTTGCAAAGAAAAGCGTCTGGACTTCTTTGAGTTGCTTGAAGACGTCTGACCTCAGGAATTCACATGACAAGGTGCGGCCAGGTTTCACAATGAGCTCACCCGAAACCCTGGCTGATTAGGTACCACACCCGCTTTCACACCTTGGCGCATGTGATTAGAGGATCACCAGGGGGTCCTTTGTCCCTCTTTGGGGGGATACTCCCACTAGGTTTAAATCTGGGACTCTCGGCCATTTGACCTTAGAACTGAAGAAGCTTCTCGGATGAGAGGTGAAACGTCTTCAAGCAACTCAAAGAAGTCCAGACGCTTTTCTTTGCAAACTCCTTTGACTACGATGACCTGGATGACTGAGAACCTTCACAGACACGTTACACAGCGATAAAAAGAAACACAAAAAATGGCAAGAAGCTGTTGTATTATTAACTGCAATAGCCGGTCGCATGACAGCCACGGGAAGCCGACGGGTAAAGAGATCGTTTTTTTATCGGCTGTCGTTGAAGAGAAATTTTTTAAGCCATGTTTCCAAAGTAAGAGCCTGGATATACCAAATATAACGTCTCAGAACACTCCAGCTCATGTTAGTCTGCTCCAAGCATTCCCACAAAGGTCAGTGTTTTGTAGTAGTCAAAGGAGTTTGCAAAGAAAGGCGTCTGGACTTCTTTAAGTTGCTTGAAGACGTTTCACCTCTCATCCGAGAAGCTTCTTCAGTTCTAAGGTCAAATGGCCGAGAGTCCCAGATTTAAACCCAGTGGGAGTATCCCCCCAAGGAGGGACAAAGGACCCCCTGGTGATCCTCTAATCACATGCGCCAAGGTGTGAAAGTGGGTGTGGGACCTAATCAGTCAGGGTTTCGGGTGAGCTCACTGTGAAACCTGGCCCCACCTTGTCATGTGAATTCCTGAGGTCAGATGGCCCAGGATGTGAGTGGGCATTAAGGCGTCTGGGGAGGGAACTCAAAACTGGATTATAGATGGCAGACAGTTGGTGTCGTAAACCACCGCCTCTGTTCAAAGATGGTCGCTCACAGTGGACATAGATGGCCTCTTTCACTCCTCTTTCAAACCATCTGTCCTCTCTGTCCAATATGTGAACATTGGCATCCTTGAAAGAGTGACCTTTATCCTTAAGATGCAGATGGACTGCTGAGTCTTGTCCTGTGGAGGTGGCTCTTCTATGTTGTGCCATACGCTTGTGAAGTGGCTGTTTGGTCTCTCCAATGTAGAGGTGATATTTGAGGCGGTCAATGATTTTGTCCTTTTCAAGGTCTTGAAGGCAAGCTATAACTTTCTTTTTGTAGCTGCTTGTGGGGTCTCGTTTTAAAGCTTCGTAGGTGTTGTTGTCACTGAGGAGAGTAGTGATCTTTGTGTGATAATCTGTTGTGTTCAGGACCACAGTGCACCTTCCCTTCAGGACTGTGGTCCTGAACACAACAGATCCTTTGAAAGAGCTCTTGGCTCTTTCAAAGGAGGAGCACCCAGCCACTGGTACAGATATGTAGATGACACCTGGGTCAAAATCAAAAGACAAGAAGTGGAATCCTTCACTGCGCACATTAACGCCGTGGATAAAAACATCAAGTTCACCAGGGAAGACACAAAGGATAACTGTTTGCCTTTCCTGGACTGCGCTGTGCACCTTGAAGAGAATGGCAACCTCAACATTGAAGTTTACCGGAAGCCCACACACACGGACCAGTACCTCCTCTTTGACTCCCATCACCCTCTGGAACACAAACTTGGAGTAATTAGGACCCTACACCACCGGGCAGAACATGTTCCCTCTAAGCCTGAAGGGAAGAAGAAGGAACACACACATGTAAAGGAAGCACTGAAAACATGCGGTTATCCTAACTGGGCGTTCATAAAGTCAGCAAAGATGCACAGAAAAGAAGATCAGACACCAGCGAGGGAGGATAAGAAAGACAGACGCAACAACATTGTCATCCCCTATGTAGCCGGTGTATCAGAGAAACTCAGGAGAGTTTTCTCCAAGCACGACATCCCAGTGTACTTCAGACCCAGCAACACACTCAGACAGAAACTGGTTCACCCGAAAGACAAAACTCCAAAACACAGACTGAACAACGTGGTGTATGCTGTACAGTGCAGCGAGGAATGCCCAGACCTCTACATTGGAGAGACCAAACAGCCACTTCACAAGCGTATGGCACAACATAGAAGAGCCACCTCCACAGGACAAGACTCAGCAGTTCATCTGCATCTTAAGGACAAAGGTCACTCTTTCGAGGATGCCAATGTTCACATTTTGGACAGAGAGGACCAGTGTTGGTCAAGTTACTTGAAAAAAGTAATCAGTTACTAATTACTGATTACTTCCCCCAAAAAGTAATCCCGTTTCTTTACTGATTACTTATTTTCAAAAGTAATCAATTACTTAGTTACTTAGTTACTTTTTAAAAACACGATTTACAACCTGAATAGGTGATAAAGCGATAGATCTTTCAGCCCAATTCTACTTTTTCTGCATAATTCATCATACAAAATGTAATCAAATGGAAAAGTCTCTTTTTAAAACTTGTTTTATTAGTTTTAATCTTTTAACTTTATGCATCAAGCAAAAATTAAATTATATGCAACATTCTCTGACTGGAAGAAATTTGTTTAACATTTAAACCTATTTTCTGCACATTCCAGCACATAAAATAAAATATTTTTTTATGTTTACACTCACTCTTTCAAATAGATGAAAGTAAAACACAGCAGAAAATAAATAAAATCAAAGACTAGCGGTCCTGTTGCTCTATTTTCACCTGTAAAGCAGGACTGGGGTAGGCGGAGGTTGTTTACCCTGGTGCAGGTGTGCCGCGGCGGTCAGTGGAAGAATCCGCGAGTTTCTCTGTGAATTTCACATTACGTCGTAGTACACTCGGTGCTTGCTTGGAAGTTTAGGGGTTTTTTCGCTGTAAAAAGAAGTTTTCTTCCCACGCACAACGGACACTAATGTTTTTGTCACTTTTTATGGAATCAAACTCAAAATAAGGTCAGTACTTCCACGCTTTAAACGCTGCATGCTACACTCTGTCCCGCACTCCATATATTATGATCTGCAGACAGCTGTTGTCACGAACGTCGCACTCGCTTACGTCACTGTCATGAGACGTTCTCGCAAAAAATCACGGTTTTAGTAACGCAGTAACGCAGCGTTCCTACGTGAAAGTAACGGTAATCTAATTACCGTTTTTGCAATAGTAATCCCTTACATTACTCGTTACTTGAAAAAAGTAATCAGATTACAGTAACGCGTTACAAGTAACGCGTTACTGCCCATCTCTGGAGAGGACAGATGGTTTGAAAGAGGAGTGAAAGAGGCCATCTATGTCCACTGTGAGCGACCATCTTTGAACAGAGGCGGTGGTTTACGACACCAACTGTCTGCCATCTATAATCCAGTTTTGAGTTCCCTCCCCAGACGCCTTAACGCCCACTCACATCCTGGGCCATCTGACCTCAGGAATTCACATGACAAGGTGGGGCCAGGTTTCACAATGAGCTCACCCGAAACCCTGGCTGATTAGGTCCCACACCCACTTTCACACCTTGGCGCATGTGATTAGAGGATCACCAGGGGGTCCTTTGTCCCTCCTTGGGGGGATACTCCCACTGGGTTTAAATCTGGGACTCTCGGCCATTTGACCTTAGAACTGAAGAAGCTTCTCGGATGAGAGGTGAAACGTCTTCAAGCAACTTAAAGAAGTCCAGACGCTTTTCTTTGCAAACTCCTTTGACTACGATGACCTGGATGACTGAGAACCTTCACAGACATGTTTTGTAGTAGTTAATATGTCATTTTTCTTAACATAATTGGTGATATAGGTTACAAGCAAGTCTGGCGCTGAACAGAAATTGTCGCGCTGCTCCTTTATTTATTGTGCATAAATAGTGAATTGTCCTGACAGAATATTGCGTTTCGCTTCTGTTATTACCACGGTATATTGACAAAAACATATACTTTTATTCACAGGATAAAACAGTTGTTTTGTATCACTAATTGTCCAGTGCGATTACAACATACAATATTATTGTCACTGCTACATTTCTGTAATGCGTACCAGAAATTATTTCCACTACTAATTAATTACCGTTGAGCTCAAAGGTTATATTAATAAACGGTTAACGAATGTGTATTTATGACGACGATTTGTGAGACTGGTAAACTTACCTTTGTTTTTACGATGGTCTTGTGTTCTACACAGTGCATTTCAAGGTCCTGTACCCATCCGTCGGTAAACTGTACCTGGGCTTGTTGCAGTGACCTGAAGTTACTAAAAACTTCATGAGTGTATGCACTCACTCCAAGAACCGTATAATTATAAATCTGAGCGTGGTGAAAGTTGGGCAGCACACTGACGTCTTTTGTCCACTCTGTGTGCTTGTAAGGGTCTGACCCTTTCACTCCTTTGATTTTTTCCTCGTATCTTTTCTTTGCCTTTTCATCGAGTCTGTCTTTGTACGGTCCGGCATTATTCTCCTTAGTTTTGTACATTCCTTTTGTGTGCGGCAAAGAAAAACCAAGAATGTATTGGAACCGGAGAATGAACGTTTTGCGGTGCTGCAAATGCTTGCATTTGATGCGGTACTTGGATCGTTTTGCCTCGAGTTCCCGGCATGCATTGCGCGAAAGTCACGTGATCTGTCAATCGCTATAGGAAAAACCTTAAATTAAGACCAAGAACCCTAGAGGTGAGACATGATCATTAATTAATATTAAAATTAATAAATGACAGATTTAGTGATATTTTCATAAACACCTCCTTTCCTTTTTTTGTTCTCCATTTTCTTTAGTTCGTCTATAAGATTGCTAAACAAGGGGGAGGGTGCATCCGGCCTCCTCGGCTGTAATTGGTCCAGCCCAGAGTCGATCATGACCAATTGGCCAATCCAACACCTTTCATTATATATACCCTTCCTAAAAAAAAAATTTAAAAAAAAAATCCATCGGCCCATAAAAACAAGAAATCGCCAGCGGCCCACCGGGCAAATGCCCGGTATGCCCGATGGCCAGTCCAGCTATGGCTTCATACCTTTATATGTAAATATGTTCTCACACAAATAAATAATATGTTATTATTAAATATGTTTAATAACATAAATATGTTCTCTGTATAAAGAGCTAACATCTCCAAAATGTCAGCAGTAGTTAGTCATTACAAGAAGTGTTTTTGAGCTAAAAATCAAGAATGTGGGATACTGTTTGTCGGTGATTTGGAGAGCCCAGCGCTGCTCTTGACGCAGGGGAAACTAATTCTGTCGAGGAGACCTTCCTTGGCATTTATGCAGGTGAAACCAGAGGGAAGACATGCTTCTTCATATTTTCTAGTCTTTGGCTTGCAAGGAAGTTTGTTTGGAAACATGTTTGGCGATGCTTCATCTCCTGCTTTGTGTTTGTGTGGAAGCCCCGTCAAAAAAAAACCTGACCATTATGCTAGTAGTGTCCAAGAGTTCTTTTTTCTTTTCATTTTTTTTTTATACCGCACTCCCCTGCAATGGCTCTGCGCCCCCCACTTTGGGAACCTCTGTGCTGACCAATAAATAAATATAATATCTTTTTATAGGATGTTTATACACTCAGATTCTTTCACTACCTGCTCACTAACAGTAACAACACTATCAGTAGCAGCATAATCGGTTTTCAGGAAAATCACAAAAGTCTTTCTCCACTGAAAACAAAACAAAAAAATATTTGGACCTTTGAGAATCTAGAGTCTTATTTTTATAGATAAGTTAACGGAATTTAAACAAAAGCCTGGCAGATGGAGCTGCACCACCGTGACCACCAGAGGGAGCTGTTGTGAGATCCCACACAGATGAACATTAGAACAAACTGTCCTGTCAGTAAAGAGAACACTGGAGCACCTTACCAGTTATAAAGCAGCATGCTCCATTTCCCACTTTTTAGGGATTTTCTTCCCAACTTTTTTTCAGAAACAGTGCAAAACAAATACAAATAGCTGATGCATTATTGTCCCTCTCATGGTCTTATTTCTAATCCTGTTCAGTCTAAATGAAATTAATAACATCTTCAGCTCGGCCTCCTTTCTTTTTGTCACTGCCATCATCCCCCACATCATCACAGGTCTCGCTGTCATCTTATAAACCTTCCCTTTCACTCTTGATGCTCTTCTTCTGTCACAAATCACCCCTGACATTCTTCTCCACCCACTCCACTCTGCCTGCATCTCTTCTTCACCTCTCTTGTGCATTGTCTGTTGCTTTGGATGGTTGACCCCAGGTATTTAAAGTTGCCCATGTCACTATAACACACAGATCACCATTGTTTTGTTGCCCTCATACATGTTCTGCACCACATTCATATACTTCTCTGCCACTCCTGACTTCAGCACGCACCATTACATTTCCTCTCTTCCTCCCTTCCTTCTCTATACTTCTCCATCACTCTCAAAGCAAACATCACATCTGTAGTGCTCTTTCTCAGCATGAAGTCATGCTGCTGCTCATTGATCACCACCTGTCTTCTTATTCTAGTATCATCAACGTTCCATTTCTTCATGGTATGGCTCAACAACATTATCCCTCTGTGGTTGCTACAGCTCTGCACATCAACCTTCTTCTTAAAAACAATACAAGTACATTTTTTCTCCATACCTCAGGTATCCTCTCATTCTCTCCAGGATTGTGTTAAACCATCTAGTTAAAAAAAAAGTCCACCACCCTCTCTCCTACACATTTCCATCAGGTATGTCATCTGGACGACCTTTGCACTCTTCATCCACTCTGTTTACCAGGTCACCTAACCTATTAGTATTCCAGTCTGCTTTCCTCATCTCCCTCCCTAGTATTATTAAAAGTAATGTATAACGTATTTAAAAATCAATGCATTAAAACATTCTTATAAATTTTATATACATTTTTTGTACTACTCTTAAAGATTTGGAATGATACATAATTGTTTTGTAATGATGCTTTTAATCTGTCTGCTGTGTTTTCTGTTTCCGCTGGCAGTGAATGCATCATGCGGACATTTTCGAAGCGTCATCCAATCGCTGCTTGGAGGGGCGTGGCTTAATAAACTTAGAGACCCTTGCCCTTGCTGGTTGTGGCACTGTAGTCTCTCATTCATTCAATAAACCCGTTCAGCCTTCATGTTTTCATGTTTCCTTGTTCTGGACACACTGAGACGCTCACACACCTGCTGAAGCCTGAGCTGTTCTGCACGAGACGACGCGCTGTCTGTCGCCTCTCCTCTGCCCTTAAATCCGTCGAAAACCTTTTTTATATAAGTGTTTTAGTTTAGCCCCACGGCTGTGACAGCTGTTATACGTCAGAGACACCGCTTTGATTTCAAATGTGATGCATAAATATTATTAACTTAACTGTCAAATTGTGTATTTGCATATTTTGGTTTTTATTCCGTTGACAGGAGAGAACAAAGAGAAGCTGTCCACATGTCCCCGCTACAGGGCCCCCAGCTCAGCTCCAAATTTCATTGGCTACACGTTTATATCATTCGACCTATCGCGTAGGACTCACTGAGGAAACACTAACATCGGGTTCTGTGATTGGCCTAGACGTTTGGCGCCTCTTGAATCCGCCGCAGCCGTAGTGGGCGGTGAGGCGGAGGAGCAGTTTGAACAGAGTCGCTGTTGCTTAGGCGGAAACATTAAAATCCAAATAACTTTTTACAAGCAGGCTGACACCAAACGGTGCGACTGTCCCTCATAGACGCACAGCTTCTGTGTCCTAACCAGCCTTGGAGCGAAGGAGCCGGTTTGAGTTATTTTATTTGCCGGCTCTGGGTGCGTGAAGCCGGGTGTCGCGCGAACTCGGTCGCTCCCTCCTCCTGAGTTAAACTGCTAGCTAGCCACCGAGCTAACGTTACAGCTAGCCGTAATACGGAGCGAGCTAATCTGCAGCACAAAGGACGACTTTGCCCGTGTTTGTCGCATCGATCCGGATCGCTCCGTTGGATGAGGCCAGAGGCTCGGGTGGAGGTGAGAGAAGCTGTCAGTGTCCGTGGCTGTGTTCACGGGGCTTTTGTTGTGGGCTGCTCTTTGTGCTCTTGGGCGCCTCAATCTTTGTTAACTCGCCAACTGTTAGCTAGCTCGCCGGGGTACCGTGCCAATTCTTGTATCCCCGTAAATATTGACTAGCTTATAAAGAAGCCGTCGTCTTTTTTTTTTTTTAAATCACTCGGAGGAGGGTAATGATTCCGATGGATCCACCGTCCACTCGTGTTTTGGGACCTTTGTGAGCCTGTTTCTGAGCTAAGGGGAAGCACATTTTGAGGGGAGCCAAACTTGGCACGACATCCGCAAGCTATCGTTAGCTCGAAGCTAGCTCACAGAAAAAGGCTGGTACAGTTTTTTGATGTATAATTTTTAGTACCTCTCATTTAATTTTCTTTCTTTTTTTGTTCAAGCTTTTGAGGGTTTTATTGTGAAACTGGGGCTGAAGGTGGTGTTAAAAGTGAGTGTCACCTTAAGTTAGGAGATTGTCACATTGATAAAAGTAAAAAAGCTTCCCTCTTGTTTGCCTAGAAGCCTTGCGGGGGCGATATTCAACCACTTCCCTCACTATAAAACTCATAACATCGCCTAGATCAGAAGAATAGAAGTTTGTGCTGCTGACACATGACAGGAAGCTCGAGTTTCACCTGTTAGTCAGAAGTCATCTTGAGAGTCATGTGGCAGGTTTTGGGTAGAGCCCGACCTGTGCTGCTGGGTTTGTGAGGGGAGACAAGCTTGTTAGCTTGGTAGGATGGTGGGGTTATTGTGCTGTTTATTTGTAGGTGACAGTGGCTGCTGTTCATCCACAGACTGTACATAAAAGAATGATATACAGTACTGTGATAAATTAACTCCCCCCTTCACAATTTCTTATTTTTTTCCATTTGTCATAGTTACTTATTTCAGATTGTCAATACATTTTTATTGTTAGACAAAAGATAACCTGAGTAAATAGAAAATGCATTTTGTAAATGAATAATAATAATGATAATGATTTAATTTATTAAGAGAAATAAATCTATACAAACCAAGCTGGTCCCTTGTGGAAAAAAAGTAATTGCCCACTAAACCTAAAAACTTGATCTGCAACTCTTGAAGGTCAAATGTTTGCAGTGATTTATTTAAGTCAGGACTTTGACTAGGCCTCTCCAAAACATGCATTTTGGGTTTTTTGAACCATTCATCATCATCATCGTTAATTTGTATAGCACTTTAAAAACACACCCGGTAGACCAAAGTGCTGAACAATACAACAATAAATAATAATAATATAGAAACTTGGCAAGACAATAAAATTAATAAAAATGTCAGTCACCCACAGAGTTAAAAGCCAGAGAATAAAAATAGGTCTTCAATCTGGACTTAAAAACCGGCACTGATGTAGCCTGTCTAATGTGAAGAGGAAGATTGCTCCAAAGCAATGGGCCACAGCAGAGAACGCCCAGAGGTGGACTTGCTGGTGTGTTGGATCATTGTTCTGCTGCATAAACTAAGTGCCCTTCTCCTCCAGGATTTTCTGATAGAGAGCAGAATTTATGATACCATTAATTATGGCAAGTTGTCCAGGTCCTAAAGCAGCCCCAGACCATCATTAATACTGCCACCTTGTTTGAATATTGATAAGATGTTCTTTTGATGATGTGCCGTTAGTTTGATGACAGATGTAACAGGAATCAAAGTTCTGCTTTTGTCTCATCGGTCCACAGAATATTTTCATGAATTCTGAGCTCACCAGAGACAAGTGAGGCCTGCAGTTCTTTAGATGATGTTCTGTTTTGTTTTTGTTTTTTTTCCTGTGACAACCTGGATGAGCTGCCAAGTAATTTGGAGTAATTGTGGTAGGCCATGCACTCCTGGGAAAGTTCACTGCTGTTCCAAGTTTTCTCCATTTGTGGATAATGGCTCTTACTGTTTTCGTGAGTCCCAAAGAATTAGAAATTTGTATTCCTTTCCAGACTGGTAGATGTCAGTGACTTTGTTTTGCAGCTGTGTCTCTAGACTGTAGCGTGATGTGTTGCTTTTGGAGATCTTTAGCCTACTTTACTTTGACAAACAGGTTCTGTTTAAGTGATTTCTTGACTCAACAGGTCTGGGAGTATTCAGGTTTGGGTGTGGCTAGTGAAAGTGATTGGGACTTTCCAAAAAATGTGATTATTCCCAGTTTGTTCATGACTTAAAAGTGGGGGCAGTTACTTTTTCTGTTCTGAGGTCAGGTAATATGAAATTTGAAATTATTTTTGTAAAACACAGAGTTCACATTCTCTGGAACAAAAAGGAGAGGAAGCATTCAGTTTGTCATCAGTTCAAAGTCTGCTTCCATGATGATGTGGGGGTCCACTCGTGCCTATGAAACTAGAAATATGAACGCTGAGCCCGGTGCTGAAGTGGCCTGCCTGCAGTCCAGACCTTTCTCACCATAATTCATGCTCAACATTTGGAGGATAATGAGCCAAACAACACAACCAAGACCATCCAGACCTGTTGAGCAGCTAGAATCCTTTGACAGGAATAGGAAAACATTCCTCTCCAGAAAGTCCAGCAGCTGCTCTCCTCAATTCTCAGATATTTGCTGGCTGATTAGAAAATAGTTTTATAGCATTGTTGGTGATTTTTTTTCTTCCCTCACATCTGTACAGGAAAACCAAGCACAGTTCACCAATCCCGGTATATCCGTACTAGGGTTGGGCGATATGTAAAAATTTTCCAATCGTCAGTCCAACAATCTCTGATGGGCGATATATTCGCGCATGCGTACACTTTTTGATGGGTGGGGCAATGTAATCATGCAGGAACTGATTTGTGCGTTTACAACACAGAATACAACGCGGCTTGAACGCGGTCATCACAATTACAATTTTTAACACTCTCAACCCATCTGGAGCGCAGAACGAACAAAATTGGGACAAACTGCCGAAATGTGTTGATGGGGACATTTCAGGGATTTTGACTCAGTCTGGGATCCAGATGGGTTAATTGTTAAGCGCGTTAGTCATGATGACAGCGTGTTAGCACTGACAGCGCAAAAAATATAAAGTCGCCATTTTGGGATTTCTTTGGCTTTAAACAGATGAAAGAGGTAAACCTAAGGATGTAACCAAAGCGGTGTGCTGCAGACGTATAGTGTGAGCAAAGTACTCAAGCACGACTAACTTGCATGAGCATGTACGTGTCCACCATCCGGCTGCGTATGCGGCTATCACCAGCTTCTGCAGCTCCATCAACAAGCATTTGGGCACACTCTGATTAGGGGGGGATTTGCTCGCAGATGAAAGAGGGTGCTGTTAAAACGGCGCTATTATTTATTTATTTATTTATTGTTTTCCTGTTGACTGCTTGTACTAGCTTCATCATTATTAGCAAACTTACTCATGGGCAAATAAATAAATAAATGGCCCTTGTAAAAACTTGGATCTGGTGCCCACTGAGGCTGAGCCTATCGTCAATAGTCGATATATTCGTCCAATCGTCCAACTCTAATCCGTACTGGATTAAATTGACTCAGTGACAGTCTTTCTCCATTTTGTGCACAAATCCAACCCTTAAATAAGGTTATAATTACCTGTTTTAGGGAGTCACTGGTTATATGCATTACTGAGACGGTGCCTAATAATCTGTCCACGTTTTAAATACTAATAGGACACAGCAGTGAGTTTACTGTATGAACATCCCAGCACATTTAACTTGTCCAAAAGGGCTTCAGTTTATCTCTGTTTTTATTTTCTGTGCTGTGAAGGCCGGTGAAATGTGCCAGGCCAGTTCAGTCATACACATCTCCATGACGGCCGTCTGCCACGTCTAATCTAAAGTGTGAGGTTTGAGTCAGAGACTCAGTTACTGACTGACTGCTGGGCAGCAGATGGATCGACAGACGACTGCTGTCATTCACACACAGTCATTAAAAGAAAGGATGAGAACGAGGACTTGGCAGAGGAGGTGCGAGGAAGTAATCCACCTGTGCTTGAATCTCTCCAGGGTTGAATGGTGACGTGAGATTGAACAGAAGGGATCTGAATGTTGGCAGAGAGGTTTCAGACGTTTGATTTGCAGCCTATCATTTTTACATCAGCTGTTGAAAGAAAGGAAAATCAGGCAGAGGTTGGCTCTGATCGTTGGACTTGAGGTGAAGTTTATTATCTTAACAAATGTATGATTGGTTTGCGTGTCTGGGGGCACCAGATCCAAGTTTGGGTTGTGCCAAGAGGAACATTTTATTCCTAAATTACTAAATTATATAGATAAAGTGTTTTGGCCCTACAGTCCAGTCAAGAAAAGTGTGAAAATGTGAAACATGAAGGTGTCGTGTTCAGGATCCCTAATATCTTCCTGTCTGGCTGCAGGTGAATCATGGTGCTGACTGGGAAGCGTTCGGAGAAAGGCCCCGCCTGCTGGAAGAGGAGGGTAAAGTCTGAGTACATGAGGCTTCGGCAGCTGAAACGCTTCAGACGGGCCGACGAGGTCAAGGTTTGTTTACGCACTCACACACAGACACACACGCACAGCAGCGTTCATGCTGCAGCTATTAAGAGAAGTTGGGTTAGGGTCTGTTTGACTATACTTTTTTTTTTTTTTTTTTTAAGAGCACTAGCTGAGGTTGTTTTGCCGTTTTGGGTTAAAGAACAGATTTATTTATATACCCAAAGTTTTTAATCATGAAAGTGGAAACAGGAAGTGTCCCACGGTGTTTGGGCCGGTGATTGCTTTGACTGATTAGACCAGCCGGGGCTGTAAACTTTGTGATTGGGTCTCTGAGAGTTGTCCTATAAATGCTGTTAAAATGGAGAAGAGATGGTTATCAGGAGTCTGATGGATGACGGTGCTTTTGTCTCACTACGTAATGTTTTCAGTACTTCAAGTTGTTTTCACAGCAGCAGTTTCTCACAGATTTAGGTCTCGTTAGTTGTGGGTTAGTGGGGTTATGGCAGCGCTCCTGCAACTTCTTTCTGTCAGAAATTAAAATTAAAGCTGATCCAAATGAAAGTTTACATAACTAAAGGTCCATATAAAGGCTTCAGCACATGCTGTTTATTTGCTAAAATGGTCACCTGGCTCACCTGCACAGGTACGATCTCTGCGTGTGGTAACACTGAGGGAGAGTGAAGCTGACAAATAAGACTCTGTGTTTTGTTCTGTGCATTGATATAAATTTCCTTTAACTCTCGCAGAGCATGTTCAACAGCAACCGTCAGAAAATCATGGAGCGAACTGACATTTTGAACCAGGAGTGGAAAACCCGGCGAATCCAGCCCGTTCACATCATGACGTCGGTCAGCTCCTTACGAGGGACTCGAGAGGTGAGCGGTTGATACTGATATCAAAAATAAAAATACTCTGAAGGCTCTGAGGGAGGTGTCCTGACTGTAACGCACGGTTCCTCTGCAGTGCACCGTGGAGAGCGGCTTCTCTGAGTTCCCTCGACAGGTCATCCCCCTGAAGACTCTGAACGCCGTGGCCTCGGTCCCGGTCATGTACTCCTGGTCGCCGCTACAGCAAAACTTCATGGTGCGTACAAAGCTTTAAAAGCTGCATTTTGTAAACAGCTGAGATTGGGTATCAGTACAGTATACTACAGTCACAGGTGATTGAGACAGTTTTAACTAAAGCTGTGTGTGACGTTTGTTCTGGGTTTCCTCCTGCAGGTGGAGGATGAGACGGTGCTCCATAACATTCCCTACATGGGAGACGAGATCCTCGACCAGGACGGGACTTTCATTGAAGAGCTCATCAAGAACTATGATGGCAAAGTCCATGGAGACAGAGGTGAGGGTCAGTGGGGATGGGAGCAAATGGTTTGAGAGCCAAAATAGTAATTAATGAAACTTCACCTTCAGTCTGAAGGCAGCAAAAACAGTTACTGAAATGTGACCAATAAGCTGATGGATCAAAGCGCTTTGTTTGTGGATCTTAATGTAAAGAGCAGAAAAATGGTTTAAAAATGACTGTTTTGTCAAACTTTTTGTGCAAACAAAGAACAAGACAATCATTTCAAGTCGTACATGAACACAGTAGCCTCTAACTATTTTTTATTTTGTGTTGTGATTGCATTTTTTGACTGCTCATTTGCAGGATCTAGACCTAGCATGGCAACAGGAAAAACAATTTGAAATGTAGGAGTGTCTCCTCTCTGTTAGCATATACGCTGCTTCCATAAACATATCGGTCATTTCGTTGAAGTATGCAAAGTGTCTGTCAGGATGGATGTTTGGCTTCTGGAGCCTTGTTAGCATTAGCCACCTTCTTCCTGAGAGCTCGACCTGCTGGAACCATACGATGGATTTTTCTGGCAATACTTTTCATTTCTTCAGGTAGTTGGTCATCTGTACCATGTGTTAGCTGTGGTTTGTTAAACTGCATACACAGACGATGGATTTTTTTTCCTTTCTTCCTTTTCGTAGCAACTCATTTCCCTATGGAAATGAGTTGCTACCAAGAATTGGTGCAGAAAATAACTATTTTATCCATAACATTTTGTGCCACTGCTCTGAGGAACAAAGTTTTTTTGCATGTTTTGGAATCAACATTTTAGTTTGGATTCAGACTCGAAACAAATGTGCTGCTCAGAGTTTTCTGTTAAGCAAAACTGAATTCAGGAAGTCTAGTTTGCGTAATTAACTTTTTCCACAATTACATACTGTAATCAGTTTTGGTTGTTTTCCATTATGATTGAGTATCACTTAATGTGACAGATCGTTATAGCAACGCAGCTGAAAGTCCTGTGCTGCTCGGTGCTTGCATGGCTTCTAGTCAAACTCAGGCTCCTGTGTGTGGGCGTGCTCTAAAGTTTCTGAAAGTGAGATTTCTGAGTATTTGGGATAAAAAAAACTAGCAGAGATTAAAAGTTTTATCAAAACTCTGCACAGCAGTTTGTAATGTGAGAGCTGATGCAGCACAGCTGTTTACTGTCCTCCCTCAACATCTGAGAAAAACTGTAAAACCAGGAATGTGAACATGCTCATGTGGTTGGTCAGTACGGTGTCTCATCAGGAAAACAGTGGGATGAATACTTGCGTTGTATGTTTGTTTGTTCTACAGTGTCGTCTCAGTAGAAAGAGAAACGGCTCCTCTGCTGCTCTGTAAAACTGTTTATCCTGTGTGTTGTGTTTTGCAGAGTGTGGCTTCATCAACGACGAGATCTTCGTGGAGTTGGTCAACGCTCTGGCACAGTACAGTGACAACGAGGATGATGACGAGGAGGAAGAGCAGGACTTTAAAGTGGACAAGATGGACATGTGTGATGGCAAAGAGCACCCAGAGGACCCCCGCAAGGACGGGCTTGTTAACAATGAGAGTAAGTCCTGAGATGTTGGAGATGTACTGCAGTTAGAAACGTGTAATAACCAATGAAGGTGAATGAAGACATGTTTGATCTGCAGTAAGGGGGTGGCATTCAGGGGGAAGCTACACTCTGGTCCAGCTCACACTGACAGTTTTGTGTCCTGATGGAAAGCGTGTGTGTGTGTTGTCTCCAGGCCGAACCAACAATGACACCAGCAAGAAGTTTCCCTCTGACAAGATTTTTGAGGCCATCTCCTCCATGTTCCCCGACAAGGGCTCCCCCGAGGAGCTCAAAGAAAAGTCAGTGGGTTTGTTTGTGTGCAAGTGAGTCAGTGCTGTGACGATAACAGAAGAACTCATTCTAATATGTGTAATGAAAGAAGGTCAAAGAATTTATCCATAAACATAAAAAGTACCTGATTTCAAGTTGGTCTCCTCTCGAGAGATTTCAGGAAGTCCTGTTTTGGCGCTTTGGTCAAATGGGACGAGGCGATGATCTTAAAGGAAGTATCACAGCAGGTGATCTCACTGGTGTTTGGAACTCAAAGTCCAGTTAGTTTGAGTGCTGCATGTTGTGTCACTGGAGAAGATGAATCCAGTCATTGCTCAGATGGACTCAGGCGTGATGTTGTCGTAGTGTGGTTGTTAATTTTGCCAGAACGTCAGATGTGTGCTTCCTACAGCCACGGCTGTCTCATGTGTGAGCTAAAGAGGACACACACACAGAGATGAGTGCTAATGTTGAGACAAACTGATGATGGCGTGCATCATTAAGGGCGACACAACATCAGGACAGGTCTGATTTTAGACTGTTTATGTCATGGAAGCCTTTCAGGACCACTTTGATTCATTCTGTAAATACACACACACAGACAATAATGATCTGCTTCGGTTTTTTTCTCAAGATTTTAAATCAGCAATACTGATGTTAATCAGGATGATCCAGTATTTAAAATAACTGTTTAGCTGATGGTCTGTTCCATATTTTCTGTTTGTTTACTTGATTGTTGTTTATTTACTGTTCATGCCTGAGCAAACAGACTTTTTAATTATAAAAAGATTAACCTGTTCTTAAGTGTTTAAAGTGTTGATTACAAAATATAAAATATATACAAAATATAAGAGCAGCTGTTAGTCTTATATGTACTTTAAAGTATTTGTACAATACTAAACTGCAGATTTGACTTAATTTCAATTTAATACTTCAAGACCTACCACAGAACCAAGTCCACCAGAGCTTATATTATATTTTTACATGCTGTAGTGTCATTTGTGGGAGTATTTCAACTTGCTATACCTCAGTACAACCATTATAATGAAATTTTAATAATATGGTTGCACTAAGTCCACAGCAACTACAAAAATAGCCAAAAAGTGCAATAAACTACAAAAAATTGAAAATCATTTTTACTTTTTTTTTTTTTTAACACATATTTCTTGTTAGAGAAAATGTTGCAATGCAAATGCAAAAAAGTTGTACAAAATAGTTTCCAACCACAGGAAATGTATTTTGAGTGTCTTCATAGTTTTATTTTTGAGATGCACCAATTTTTATATACTGCAGGAAAAGGGAAATTTAATGTAATAAGGCAAATTTGCAAAAAAAAAAAAAAAAACGCAGCATGTGCATCAAAATAAACTATTTCCAGAAATGTAATTTGCATTCTAAGCATCCCAGAAACTATACAGAAAATCACCAGTATAGGCCTGAAGGGGAAAAACTACGTTTCCCACAAAATATGATGTCACTTCCGGTTTTGGCAGGTTTATGACAGACATCAGATAGTTTGTGCTGATGTCTTTTCCAATGTGGGAAGTGCTGTTAACAGCTGATCAGATCAGCAAAGCGTGTTTCTGGAATATTATGTTTTTGTTGATGCAAATGCTTTTTACGCAATTTTTGCAAAGCTATATGTGGAAGGGAACTGTGACCTAGGACAAGCTGATGGCATAAGTTGTAAGTACAACTCCTCCGGTTTCATATGCAAAACCATTATTACGTTAATTTGGATCAGTTCATAAATATAAAATCATTTTTCAGACTTCATAAAGAGAAACACGTGAACCTCATGCATGTGTTAACTGTAACATTGGTGCACAGACTGGAGTCAGTTTCTGTTGTTTTGACCCACTTGGTACTAAACCAGAATATTTAGTGGATGCAGTTTGACTCACAGCTCCTCTGTTGTTGTGACAGCAAATCTCACAAAGTGTGTGTGTGTGTTGTACTGCATTCATCGGTGTCTCTGCAGAGCTGTGGAGTACTGTAATAAACTTAATATCAAGATCTGTTCATGTTAAATGTTATAGGAGGAGACTGGTGGACAGTTTAAATCTGCTGTTGTTTTTTTATGGATTTATATCTTTAACCTCACAGACTTTAGTTCTTGTGGGTGTGACTCTCTTAAATCCATTGTTACACAACACCAGGTGTTTCCTGTTTACGTTCAGGTCTCTGTTGTGAGACGGTGTTACAGCTCAGAGCAGCTTTACAGTAACAAACTGATGAGGATGTTTTAACCTGATAAATCAGTGACGCGTGCGTGTTTGTCTCACTGCGTTCATCTGACTTGAAATATATTTGATCTCCCTCGTGTACGTGTTTGTATTCTCAGGTACAAGGAGCTGACTGAGCAGCAGCTGCCCGGCGCTCTGCCGCCCGAATGCACGCCGAACATCGACGGTCCGAACGCTCGCTCCGTGCAGCGCGAGCAGAGCCTGCACTCCTTCCACACTCTGTTCTGCAGACGATGCTTCAAATACGACTGCTTCCTCCACCGTTAGTACACAATAAATACACTTCACAACAGTTCCTGGTTATACAAGCTGGACTGCTACCTCAGAGATCTGTTTAACTGTCACTGTGTGATGTACTCACTGAAGTGGTCACATCAGCCGGCAGAGTGACGTTAGGCGTTATTTATCACATCTGCAGGTCACCTTCCATCAGTACTCCTCAAACTTTCTCTGATATGTTCCCATCTGAAAACCAAGAAGTTCACTCTGTTCCCCAAAAGTTATCAAACATTATCTTTGGAGTTTTAATGAAATAAAAACTTTACATAACTCATAGTCCAGCCAGCCGACACGACGCCTCTAAACTGTGCAGTGAGGTCGACATTTCTTATTTTATTTATTTAAACTTGATTTTAGTCTGTGCTGTTTTCATAGTTTGAAGTGTTTACTTGTCACATATTTTTTGATGGTTTCAGTATCGGTTTTATTATTATCATTATTTTTATTAGGAGTAATAAAAATAATATGATGATGGATATTATTTGCTATCAAATTAATAGAAAAATTACCAAACCTATAGTAACTGCTCACAGACCAAATGTAAGAGGTTGAAAGTCTTTTTCCTTTAGTCATATAAAATATTCCTTTAGACATTTAGTTTTAAGTTTAGTCCTGTTTTAAGAATCTTGGGTATAAAAATGGCCCCGAGCTTCCCCGAAGCTTCACATTAAAAATCTGACAGTACTAAAATAACATGTGGTAATGATTCCTTTAGTTTGATCGTGTTAGTAAAGTAAATAATAAAACATCACATCCTAAAAAGCATCAGACTCTGCTCGACTCTGTGCTGATGTTATAAACACTGCTCGACACGTCATGTGATCGACGCTGAAACACAAGCAGCTTTTTTTGATATTGGCACAAACCTGAGTTTGTTTTTGTTGGCAGTGACAGGCATCATATAAAATCTTTAAAGGTCAGAGTCTTTGATTGTTTGAAAGATGAGGCTCCGGCACAGTTTTAAGAGGCTGTAAGCGGCTCCTAGAAGCACTCATCTGTCTCGTGTCTCTTTTAGCTTTCCATGCAACTCCGAACACGTACAAGCGGAAGAACTTGGAGAACCTGGTGGACAAAACCCCGTGTGGCGTTGACTGCTACATGGACCTGGTGCAGGCGAGTCACCGCTTTTCTTTTTAGCTGAAACAGAATCTACAAAGTTATAAAATATATTAACACTGTTCCTGTTGCTTCCTCAGGATGGCGTGATGAGGGAGTACGCCACAGGCGTGGGAACCGAGAGGGCAAAGACGCCCTCCAAGCGTAACGGGGGCCGGCGCCGCGGTCGGCTGCCCAACAGCAACAGTAACAGCCGGCCCAGCACCCCCACGGTGTCCTCTGAAACCAAAGACACGGACAGCGACCGCGAGGGCAGCAAAGAGGACGAGCGAGACAACGACAAAGACGACGAGGACAAGAAGGACGAGACCACCAGCAGCTCAGGTGCAGACCGGCGGTTATTACAGAGGGTAGAAGTTTTATGATAACAGGGTTACAGACGTCCGTCTGCAGAGTCTCTGTTTGTCCATCAAACCTAACAGGAACGTTTCTGCCTGGGTTCAGAGCAGCGATGACCTCAGAGATTAGAGTCAATGAATCTGCTGCATCAGCAGTTCTGTTTATTTTCATGAAGTTATTAATAACCTGACATCACATCTCCTCCCTCGCCGTCATAATTACAGCTCTGATGGGACATTTAGAGTTTCTGTTCATGTCCCTTATTGTCCTTATTTAGACCTTTGAAAGAATTGACAGCAGAATTCAACCTCTAACACTCAAGCACACAGAGACAGCAGACTCCATCCAGAGAACCTCAAACTTGATCTCTCAGGAATTCTTTTTCCTGGGAAGTTAAAGTTATTTCCTCTGAGGAGGCCGATTCCCAAACAGCAGGCACATTCATTTGATACTAATTTAGGACTTTGGATAAATAAAAACCACCAGCTGGAGTGATCTCTGTTTCTGAGCCCCTTTTAAACAAAGACTGTAACATTGCTTCTTCATCAAGACTTTAAAACTGTGATTAGACCAGACTGTAGAAGAGATCCTCGTGCTCCTGTGGAGCTCTTTGAGTCGAGCATCTCTTCATCCGTGCAGTAACCTGCACCGTGCCTGCGGTTCACTGATGAGAGGCTGAACGCTGGAGCGATGCTCTTGTTACCAGCTGGGTCTTCCCCTCTGCATGCAGCCCCCTTGTTGTGGGACGTTTGTTTGACAGCACAGATCACAGATGATTGTTTGCACTTCAAAGCTGCTGCAGATAAAGTCACAAACACTCGATGTGAACAGCAGATGTAACGACAATAACGGCCTGGAGTTTATACAACGTTATGAGACTCTCACTCTTTTCCTTCCTTCCTGTCGTCACTGCACAAACTAGTTTGCAAGCAAAGCAACAGGCAGCAGCAGTAAATCTTCATACAGTAAAGGCAGAATGGCACACGTGGTCATGTGACGCTTGTACTTCATTCATATTTGTGCACTGAGACATTTGAAGTTATTTAAATTTAGGCTGATTTGACCAGGAGTCACTGTGACATCATTGTTTGTAATAAGAAGCCTTGTTTTCATTTATGGTGTTATCTAAAGATTCCAGCTTATTTCTCTTGGCAGTCAAACTTCATCCTTTAGGTTGTTCAGAATTAGGTTGCACTCCTCGGCTGTTTATCTTAGATTCCTCGGAAATGTTTGTCCTTCTGAGGAAATTTAAGCGAGCTCAGTTTCAGCCATGAGACCATCACGCTCCTTGTTTTATGACACAAACCTTTACCACTGCTGTCTGTTAGACCCTTCCCTGAAAGTAGGACCCTCGTTTATGACTTACACCTGTCAAGATCCTCACTTTAGTCCTGGTTCCTTGAGGCAAAATGCAGGTTTATGTTCTGCTGCGTTGGAAACGTCCTCAGTGTTGATTTGATGTGTGTGCAGAGGGAAACTCGCGGTGTCAGACTCCAGTGAAGATGAAGCTGTCCAGTGAGGCTGAAGCGGTGGAGTGGAGCGGGGCTGAAGCGTCTCTCTTCAGGGTCCTCATCGGGACATACTACGACAACTACTGCGCCATCGCGCGGCTTATAGGCACCAAGACCTGCAGACAGGTGATCCGCCGGTTCATCACACTCACCGCCGTCTGTTTCAGTTCGTCTTAACTGACCCTGGCTTCACGATGACGCTCGGTCTAACACGCCATCTTTACCGGGTCCTGCAGGTTTACGAGTTCAGGGTCAAGGAGTCGGCCATCATTGCTCGCGCTCCCGCTGAAGACGAGGACACGCCACCGAGGAAGAAGAAGAGGAAGCACAGACTGTGGGCTACTCACTGCCGCAAGATCCAGCTGAAGAAAGGTCAGAGGTCACAGCAGCACAAAAGTTTACAAGCAGATATAAAGACACATTATATCTGCTGACACGTCTGTGCCCGAGTCCTGAGATCAAGTCAAACAGGAAGTACTTTAGTCCTGCATTCTTTATAATTGTCAGCAGGGGGCGCCATGTTACCTGTGCAGAAGCATAAACATTTTCCTAATCTCTACTTTTTGTCATGTTTGGTCCCTTTAAAAGGAGAAATTATTCATTAAATGATTATAAGAAATATTTGTTTTTGTTTTATGGTGTTCACAAATAAAGAGGTGGCACAAAGAAAATCAGACAGCTGGAGTTTGTTGGTGAAAGGTTGGACAGAAAAGGTTTAAACCAAAGGAAGATGGAAGGATTTTGCATCAACAGACTGGAAGCAAAGCTTGGGCATTGATGCTGTTCAGAAAAATCAAATAACTCGCTCTGTTCTTAAACGCCACATCTGACCTCTTACAGATGGCTCATCCAATCACGTGTATAACTACCAGCCATGTGACCACCCCCGGCAGCCCTGTGACTCCTCGTGTCCCTGCGTCACCGCTCAAAACTTCTGTGAGAAGTTCTGCCAGTGCAGCTCGGAGTGTAAGAACTTTTATTTTGAGAAACTAAGTAACCAATCTTCTTTGAATGTGTTTTCACTGGTTTGTTTTTCCTGATTACAGGTCAGAACCGCTTCCCGGGCTGCCGCTGCAAAGCTCAGTGTAACACCAAGCAGTGCCCCTGCTACCTGGCAGTGAGGGAGTGCGACCCCGACCTCTGCCTGACCTGTGGCGCCGCCGACCACTGGGACAGCAAGAACGTGTCCTGCAAGAACTGCTCCATCCAGAGAGGTGCCAAGAAGGTAACACATGCAGCTTTAAATCATTGTTCACCAAAAACAAAAAATTTTATTCTGAAATCTAACGCTCTAAAAGCGCCGTCTGGTCTGTTCCCGTCCCTCAGCACCTCCTGCTCGCTCCGTCAGACGTGGCCGGCTGGGGCATCTTCATCAAAGAGCCGGTGCAGAAGAACGAGTTCATTTCAGAGTACTGTGGAGAGGTACAGCTGATTGATGGTGGTCGTTTAACCTGCTTTTTTTTAGAACTGGTTAAAAGTTCTGAGGGTGAAGAATCTTTGATGTGATGCTGTGATTCTCAGTGCGGCCTCTGGTGGGCTGTGGCGGTACTGCAGGAGGGCTCCCAGAGGCCATTTACATCATTGCTTTATGATTTACCTGCATAAAGGAAAGTTTGGTGTCTCCAGAGGAAAACGGTGTCCTGTTTTGTCTTATTTATTTTTTAACGTTGTAATGTATTTTTGGGTGACTTCATTTACTAAAGCACAGTCGCGCTCACCGTTGTGTGGAGCCATCTCCCAAAGGACCGTGCACATGCTGGAGTCACAGCTGATTAAATGTCCTCACAGCTGCGCATGTTCAGTCCTGGTTAAATGTCCAACACTTTCTGTTGCAGATCATCTCTCAGGACGAAGCCGACCGCAGAGGGAAAGTCTACGACAAATACATGTGCAGCTTCCTGTTCAACCTGAACAACGGTAAAGCACAGCACGGATAAATATATCTGATGTTATACCTGAGGGTTTTTTTTCTTTATTTTACTACATTCAGCTCAAACACGCAGTAAACACGTCTGATCTGCTGAATAAATGAATTCTTAAACTTTTATTTTTGAAGATTAAAGTCAGAAATGCTCTCTTCCTTCCAGACTTTGTTGTTGATGCCACGAGGAAAGGCAACAAGATTCGCTTCGCCAACCACTCGGTGAACCCAAACTGCTATGCAAAAGGTACGAAGATCAGGTCGCGTGAGCTTCCTGCTGGTTTCTGCCTCTCTGTGGTAACTCTGCTCCTGCTCTCTGCAGTGATGATGGTGAACGGCGATCACAGGATCGGGATCTTTGCCAAGAGAGCCATCCAGACCGGAGAGGAGCTCTTCTTCGACTACAGGTCAGTGACGAACATGAAATGCAAGAAAAAGTCAAATCACTGACTGAGAAAGACTCCTGAGGTTTTATCTGAGTGACGGTGGAGACGAGGCTGTGATGATCATGTGATCATCGCTTTTTTAGAGAAACTCTGCATTAAAGTACAGTTTTACTGTGTTTGTGGTAAAACAGATCAGGGCCACATGGAGGTCCCAGCTGCAGAACAGCTCGGGTTAATGTTTCACAGTACTTTAAACACGCCTTCATTTACATACATCACCTACAGTCAGTGTCTCACACTCAGAGCTCGTGCTTCGTGTTGTACTTTAAATGTCTTTCAGACTTTTTCAGACTAAAGAAACTTTTTATTGGAGGATTTCTTTAGTTTGGATTCTCATACAGACGTAGCTTTTGGTCTGTGTGCAAAGAAGGTTCTCCGTCATCCAGGTCAGGCCAGTCTTAAACTCTTAAGTCAAAGTCATTAAGGGTCACGTGATGACTCTGGATCGCCTCCAAGAGGTCAGGATGTTGAATAACCACGAGTACCGTCAGCTTTTAGATGAGAAGTTTAGCTGCTTCAACTCGAGTCCTAAAACTTTTCTTGGCCTGGCTTTTTTTGAAAACGTGTGTGCATACTAAGATTATGAAAACCAGTCACACCAGTTAAAAAAAAAAACGTTTTTCTGCTTTTGTGCCTTGTAAGAACAAGGAAAACATTTTAAAGGTTTGTTTCTCGCCTGTTCCTCAGGTACAGCCAGGCCGACGCTCTGAAGTACGTCGGGATCGAGCGGGAGATGGAGATCGCCTGACCGGGACTTCCTGTGTTTTTCAGCGACACAAAGGCCTTACACACACAAACAAACAAACAAACAAAAAAACCACACCCTCACTTTCAGGAAACTCAGACGATTTGTCACAACGCCACAAAAGCTTCAGGAAAAACAACCCGGGGATATTTGAAGCTGATTTTTGTCGTTGTTGTTGTTTTTGCTTTTGAGAAACTTTTCATGTTTTCTATCTTATCCTTTGATTTATCGACAAATCTTCCTCTTTGGATTCATAAATCTTCCCTCTGCTGAAAGCGCACCGACAAAAAATATATAAATATCTCTTATCTGTCTTATCTTTGAGTAAAAATGTTCTGCAGCGAGAGGAGAAAAAAGCCCGACTGTGTTTTTAAAAGTTCTCAGTTCAAGCTTCAGGGACCAAAATCCTCCAACAGCCACTTTCACACCGCCGACCAGACTGTTTGTACTCCTCGTGTGTGTGCATGTGTGTGTGTGCTGAACCTGTCGCTCACTCCTCAGTGCCGCTTCACTGTCTGTCTGTAAATCTGGAGGTCGTTCATGAAGCAGCGTCACACTGAAACCAGCTCTGACTGTGAAAAACAAAGTCGATAAACAACAGGAATATTTTAAGAATAAAAGAAGCTGTACGTTAAAGATGGACATGGCTTTAGTCAAGCTGACTGCTGGGTCTGTTATCAGGCTGCAGGTGTACAGACAGATAACTGCTGGCTAACAGTTACTGCTAACAGCACAAACGGAGCTCAGAGGCTCAGATTAGCAATTAGCGTTTAACACAGGTGAGTGTGGAGTGGGGCATGTAACTCATTCTCACTGGTTTCACTGGTCTGATGTTGGGAAATGCTCAGATCAGACGTCACCCTCCAGGAGAGATGAGTCAGTCCTGCTGTGATCTCCACTCGAGGCTCCAAAAGTGAGTCGGTCCTTTTGTTTAACTCGCCTGTTTGGATTTTCTTTAGGGTTAAAATTTGGGGGTTTGGCTTATTTAGCAGGTGAGCGTGTATTTGAAGTTTCTCACCTGGACCTCTGGATCATGTTTGTGTGTTTTGGAGCTTTTCTAATGCAGTTAAAACATCTTTCTGTGGCTGAACTGAAGATATTGGTGCTCTTGGCATTAATTAGCAGGTATCTGTCTTAGGCGCAGGTTTGAGTCGGGGCTCAAAATACCTGCCACACTGCTGGACACACCCACTGCAGTATTCTCCTGAACAGCAGGTGTCGCTACTCTGACAAAACCTCACAGTCCCTCACAGTACTGATGTATTTTCAATATGATGATTAAAAACTGACAACTGTTCATTCGTGTCCTTAACCTGCTGCTGGTGTAGCGACACCTGTCGTCCAGGACAACACCTCGGCGACTTCCTGCACTGTAACG
This sequence comes from Oreochromis niloticus, assembly GCF_001858045.2. NCBI lineage: Eukaryota > Metazoa > Chordata > Actinopteri > Cichliformes > Cichlidae > Oreochromis > Oreochromis niloticus. The sequence continues at coordinate 2,266,111 of NC_031974.2, read as the reverse complement.
GCAAGCATAGATAGGTGTGGCTTTGTGGTGTTGCAGTGGCGTGCAAAGCGACCACTGTGGACGGTGTACTGACTGTGTCACAGCCGGGCTCTCCATCAGGGGTCGATCTGGTGCTAACACATTCATTTTGTCAAAGGGAACAAAACTAATGAGCCGAAACAAACACGGATCACCGGTGCGTCGCCACGCTGTAGACCGAGGGAATCGAACTCATTTAAAGTCCAGATTGTTCCACTTTGTTCAGATTCAGACGTTTATGTGCATGTTTACTAAACCAGTCGGTGATAAAAGTGATGGGACGCCTTTCTGTAAAGCTGACGTCTCCGTGTCTCCACATTAAAACGACCGGCTACGCGCTGCCTTCAGAAACGACTGTACAGAAAAACAAAAACGGGCAGTTCTGATATTTAATGTTTGATCTGTAGAGAAAAACAGGATTTCTTTGTAGTTCAGTGGTTTGTGTGTTAGTTACTTTAGTGTAAGTAATGAAAAGGCCGTGGGTGAGATCTTCATCAGGAGGCCGATGAACTGATGAAGATTCAGGTGAAACTGATAGTTTAGGCTCTCGTGATGTGATCCATCCCTACAGATGTCCTGCAGCGTGTCGTAGAGTCGCTCTTGTGGTTTTTCTTGTGCTGAATTTGCTCCAGACTAATCCCCGGCCTCGCTTTCTATCAAAGTCTCCGATTCCTCTGGCAGTGTGACTCCGACACATCGCGACGTGAAACACGCGGTTCGGCGTCGACCTCGAGCTGGACGTGACTCTGCTTTGTGACGCCGCCTCTGCTTCAGGTGCTAACGTGAAAACTAAGCCAGCACGCTTTCCTTCAGCCGGACACTCGACCGCAGCCGCCGGGCCAGCCTTTCAAATCTAGGCGGAGCCTCAGTTTAATGTCCGAGTGCTTTTTGACTCGACCAAACTGCTCACGTCTGTCCGCCTGGTCGGGTTTCCCAGCATCCTCAGCAGCGCGCTGAGATTCATCTAATCAGGAAACGGGTCTTTTTGTTTTTTCTATTTGACTTACGCACATTTAATCAAAGTTTTCCCAGCATCCTCTCTGCCTCCTTTGAAGCCTTTTACGTCAGTCAGAGACAGTTTTCTATCTTATGTATACCACCTTTAACTTAAAGATTTAATCACAGCGCTAACGAGCCGTCAGTGTTTTTGTTGTTTCGAGTTGAAGCTGAGTTCAGCCACAGTCTGAGATCTCTGGTTTAATTCATCTCGGTTTGATTCTGTCGGGCAGGTTTGTTGACCCGTAACAAAAGATCAAATTCATATTTACAGCTTATAAAAAAATGACTGAAAGCTGATGATTTCAGGATTTTTTTATATATATATATTTTTATTTTCTTGGGTCTAACTCTGGACTCAGGACTGTTTGAATTTGAAACAACCCGAACAGCTTAAAAAAAAAAAAAGAAATCAGATAATTCAGTGACTTGTTTTGAGTTTTACCTTGAAAAACTCTCCTTCCTCTGCACTCTCCCTGGTCATTCCTCCTCCTCTTCCTCCACAATGTGAATCTTCTCTTGTGGGAATTCTGGTGCTCGGAAAGACCCCAAAGTCTGACCAACTCGTAGCAATACCAGCCTCCCTCCTCCTCCACCTTCCTTTTCTGCACCTGTAATTTATTACAAACGTCACAGAGACCGAAGTGTCGTCTGTAGTCGTCGGGAGACTTCAGGGCCTCTGAAACCTGGTGCTTCACTCACAGGTTCCCACGTCGATCTGTGCAGGAACCTTTTGTGTTTTTTACTTTTACTGCTGATCCAGATGTTTGTAGCAGCTGCTTTCTAATCAATGAACAGATGTGTAAAGGCTGCTGTGACTGGAGGGCCGAGGAGCGTCTCTGAACACGGAGGAAATGGAGGAGCGGTGCTCCTCGGCTCTCCCCGAACTGAAAGCTGCAGGTGTATTTTCTTTTCTTCTTCCTGTCAGCAGGACCACGTCTCTCCTCTGATCACACAGGTGCTGATTTTTGTAATGTTTACAGGGATTTTTGTTGTTCAAAGTGTTGCAGATTAAAATATTATAAACTGTTCCTCATGTCGTTTTTGTTTGTTTTTTTTAAATTTAGGTTATGTGACGTTTCAGCATTCTATGATCATCCTCTTTAGTGTAAAGAAACATAGCTGTACATTAAACCTATAAAAGCACTGATGAACAGCCTGAGATAATAAACATGGCACGCGTTCATAGTTTATTTTGATATTATTGGAGTAAACCAGGCAGTGAAACACGGTAAAGTCCAAACATTTGTTCCCTCCATCTCTCTGTGGTGGGCCAGCTTTGACCCTTCACATGTTTAAAACCCAGTCAGACACAGGAAAACTTGTTTGTTTCTCCCTTTTATTGCTGTTGGAAATACTGAAATAATCCCAACAATAAAGGTACAAAAGCTCGTCATCTTTAAGTATCACTGTGATTGGTCGGATCCTGTTCATGTGAACATGTTGGCTGTCAGATGACTGAACCCGGGGTCAGCTTATGGGTCTGATAATGACCTTTAAATATTCTGTTCTGTGGCTCATGTTTGAGTGAAGACAGAAGGAAACAATGCTGGAGCTAACTTGTTGTTCCAGCCTCTGATTGGTCTGTTTCAGGGTTTTAAACATGTGACTTCCTGTTGAATTCATTCAGCACACACCTGCACTCACTCACGTAGCCGGGCTCTTAATGAGGTACATTATGACTCAAATCCACTCAGTGACATTTCACACCCCTAATGCAGGGGTGGGGGAACTCCAGGCCTCAAGGGCCGGTGTCCTGCAGGTTTTAGATGTGTCCTTGATCCAACACAGCTGATTTAAATGGCTAAATTACCTCCTCAACATGTCTTGAAGTTCTCCAGAAGCCTGGTAATGAACTAATCATTTGATTCAGGTGTGTTGACCCAGGGTGAGATCTGAAACCTGGAGGGCGTTGACCCTTGAGGCCTGGAGTTCCCCACCCATGTCTTAATAGGTAACGTGGTCTCCATTTGTTAAAATAATTTACAAACCGTATTATCTAGTGATGGGTCCAGCAACACTAACGCACCGACGCATGTATCAAGCTCACAGAGCGAAGCCTGTATCGGTGCGTGCGTCGCTTTAAGAAAAAGTCACGTGATCGATACAGCTGCTGTATCGCTCATTACCAACGCGCCAAACTGTGTTTAAAAAGTACCGCGTCCGCATCTGCCAACGGAATGAGTCGCCACCAAAAAAACACAAAAATACTCTCGCAAAGATTAAAAACAACAACATATCTCTCTACAACAAATAAAAATACACATCTCTCCATAAGAAAATGGAGCCCAAAAGAAAAACAAATGTTTCTGCTGTGTGGGATCATTTCGATCTTTTAACTGCAAATAAGGTCACTGTTTGTCTGTCTTTGTTTCAGTGTAATTTATCAGAATAGGAAAAACAGCAATGTGACTTGCAGTGTAAATTATTTCATTTAATGCAGGTTAAATGTCGCATCTGTTCTGCATTTCTTACACAAACAAAAGCACCTCCTCAGTGTTTAGGCATTACAGAGCCAAACATGAAAATGAGACGAACACACCGAGAATGAACACAGGTAGGCCTGTACTGACACTGAACAGCTTTATCATCATTTTTTTAAATTAATATGTGTTTTATTATTTTGAAATCAAGCATCTAGGAAGACTGTTCTGGACCAGGCAGTTCTGAATTTTATTATAAGGGACTGCCAACCCCTTAGTATTGTGGAGAGTGTCGGAGAGAAACATTCCAAGATCAGAGGATCCTTTAACGCAGGGGTGTCCAAACTTTTTTCACTGAGGGCCACATACATAAAAATATAGGAGGGGCTGGGCCACTTACTAGAAATTCGGTATATAACCTTAACTGTAGCGTATTAAAGTTAGAAAAATCATTTAAAAGTGGTCAAATGTGTTATATTGTTGAATATAATTAAAGACAAAACTGCCTTCATCACAGCTTTCCATAAATGGATCTTTATTGATTTATTCAGAAAAAGCTTTGGTAGCTCATTCTCAGAACAGCAGCAGATTTCTTCTTAGAGGGAATATTTACAGCACAGAGAAAAAACACTAAAGGGGAAAATGGGACGGTACATTTCAAGGTTGTTATTTAAGTTCTTAGGCTTAGCAACACACCTATTAATGTCTGTTTGAAACGATTATCAACATTAACAGACTGAACTGGACTTAATAACAGGAGTGCATATAATTTCAGTAAATTATTCTGGTGAGTATCAGCTGCGCTGGGTGTAAATCAGGCCATCCAGCCGCGGTGCTGATCGTACGTCACTCGTGCCAAAAATCCGGACAAATGTCACTTGATCAAGGAGCAGATCTGCATCAGATGAGATCAGCTGACTTTGCGTGTGCGTGCGCTGTGCACAGCGGTGTGTACTCTGTGTGTTAACAAGAAAAACGCATATAAGAAAGTGGTGCGCAAAAGCAGGGTAGTGACAGAATTGATGCGCATTATTGATATTTGAAGCATGTGTACCTGCACATTAACACACGGGTACTGTGGAATATATTTTTTACTCACCTAAAGTGCTCGTGCTCTCGTCCACTCCCCGCAAAAAAAATTAGCAGCTGTGCGGTGTCTGTGGCATCGGTGCTCGGATCGCATGCGATGGAGTAAAAATCAAAAGCACAGCTTTATCAGACAGTTGCAGTTTAATGTTGGCTGACAGTCTTCAGTGCGTGGCACAACTGGATTTCTGGACATGCTGACGTTGTTGAAGTCCTGCACTGTTTCCGGGCACATTATTTCGGTGACTTTAACGAGGCAGCGTTTTATGAGGTCTCCATCTGAAAAAGGCTTGCCATGTCTTGCGATGAGTTGGGCGACCTCATAGCTGCTATTGGAGCCTTTTCCTGGACAATTTTAACACGAAAAAAAATACTGTTGCTGACCCTGCAGGATAGCTACCCTTTGCTTTAATTTCTGCTCTCGCTCAGCACCAGTGTAGGATGCATAGGCCTGATGTTTGGTTTCATAATGACGTCGTACATTATACTCTTTCATAACTGCCACAGTTTCAGTGCAGATCAAACAGACACACTTCCCCTTGAGTTCTTTGAAGAAATATTCACTCTCCCACCATGTCTGAAATTTTCTGCACTCACTTTGCTTCTTTGGTTCTGCCATGTTTGGTAACTTGGGGGTAAATTTCTTCTGTGATTGTCCTTTTTGGTGGAGCAACTGCCTCGATCAACAGTAGCTCCCCCTGGTGTTAAAACTAAGAAGTGCAATACACTCAAGTAAAAGTTGAAGTGCGGGCCATACTCTATTCTATTTATAAAATTACTTGAGGGCCAATTAAAAATGGACCGCGGGCCGCATTTGGCCCGCGGGCCGGACTTTGGACACCCCTGCTTTAACGTACTGGGGGAATAGGAAGACATCTTATCTGAACCTTTTCCACCTGGCTTTACAGTTTTTGTGTACCCCAGCTTCATCTGTGCCTGTGAGTTTTCCAAAGGTGGGGAAATGGTGTCAAAAAAACGCAATAGACTGAATGCAAAAACATTGGATAAACTTATTTTTCTGAATAGAATTTTATAATAAACTCTGAGTCAAATGGGTAATATTACATTCACAATACTTTCATTTTAATTTTCACCTAATGTCATTCACAATGTATTTTAAAGATGTCTACAATATTTGAAACGTAAAAGATAAAATGATTTCATGGAAAGTACAATACCTTACAGTGTACAAGTATGACTAGGTCATTGAATCAGTGTCTGTTGTGAGTCTCAAGTAAGTTGCCTGCAATGATATTTAAGGTCCAGCAGGTGTCAGTATGGAGCAAAACAGCAACACTGTGTCGACACAGTATCGACACAGTTTGGGGAATGTGCTGAAACGCTTCACAAGGCCTCATCTACCCATCACTAGTATTATCTGTTGTCCCTGATAAACTGATTGTTAGCATTTAATAAATTCAAAGAGCTGCAGGAACTCTGTGTGTGGAATAAAGGTTGTCAGGTTCCTGAGATGAGATGTGGAAACTCCAGTGAGAACGTTTCAGTTTTACAGATAATCAGACTTGCCTCTTTTTGTAGTGAATCTCAGCTCTAATCTGCCTGAAGCAGGAACTTCCTCTGCTTCATGCGTTTCCTCCTCAGTCACCACCACCCAAAGTAAGTCTGCATCAGCTCTGAGGTCTCAGGTTTCTCCTCACATCGTGCAGGTTGCCCAGTGTTCGAGACATCAGCCTCATTTTTGATAAAAACACTTTGTGGTGCTCAAAGAAATCATGAACCTCTAATTCCATTAAAATATCCAAAAACACTTACGTGCTTTTTTTCATGCAGGGACTATTTTCTTTCTGTTGTCTACATCCGCTCAGCGCGAGTCCTTCATCACAGGTACAGTCCAGGTAAAACTTTCAGAGCTGCAGTTCCTCCGACGGCCACATGAGGCTCCATAAGCCTCCACAGAACATTTCCACCTTTATATGAACTTTCATTTAATAACTCACCTGTTTGAAGCTTCAAGTTTGGTGGGTGACTCCAGGAAGTGTGCTTCGACTTCAGTGACACGCAAATATTTTATTAACCTGTGTCTGTGTGTTGTGCTCAGCTTGTGGACGCTCCATTCATCAAGACTCCAACCTCTCCATCCAAATATGGTTATTTAATACCTTTACTCGTGTAATACCGCTTTGAACCACCGGGTGGAGCAGCGACTCAGTACTGAATCCAATCTATGGGGTTGGTAGTCACCTGTGCAAAATGCATATTAGTCATGCGACTTATTCCAGTGCAGACGGGTCATTTTTATGTGCGAGTGCATCATTTCTGTTTTAAATAGAAATCAACACTCCTAAGAAATCACACAGGAGTCCTTCCAGACGACTTCTGCCACCACTTTCAGGTCAAACAGGTTTTTAGTCAAACACCTGTTTGGCAGCACAGTGTTCAAACTGAAACCTGCAGCAGCCAACATGAGATGCACAACATGAGCGTCTGCAGACCCGTGTGTCACTCAGCCTGCAGATCCTCGGAGTGATGAAAAGTCCCAAAGTGTCACAATTAAAACCAGTTTTATCCAACAGCTTTAAAAATATTTATTTAAAGAATTTAAATAATTACATCATGCCAGAGTATTTTATTATGAATTTATTATTTAAAACAGACATTAAGGTTTTTAAATCAAAATATTAAATATATCTGACTGCACTGAAACTCAAACTGAACGATGAACAAACTGTTTGAAACAGAAATGATGCACTGAGATGAAACATGGACAGCTCAAAGCTCGATCAGACGACTCCAAACCCGAGTGGAGAATCGCTGCCTCCCTGTGGTCAAAGTGCTCGTTACATTTTTCAGTTGTTATAAAGCAGCAGTGAGTAAACTCAAACATTACTGAACCATGTCTCTCCAAGTAAAAATATATTCCAGCAGCTGGTGGGCTGCAGCTCCGACTTGCTTGAATGTGGCAGCAGCGGAGCTAAACATGTTAACCATAAAACAGCGAGACGCCCTCTGAGGTCAGCGAGCTTCTGCTCAAACATTGGGAGCTGAAGAGGACATCAGAGACATCGAACACACATTTAAATAAAATAAAACCAGGTGATCATCAGGTGACCCTCACCTGTCCGTCCACCATTAACCCGAGCCTATAGCTGTGCAGTGACTGAGGACCTGACCTCTGACCCACAGAGCAGAACCATTTGAGTGTGATTTCAGGGTGTACCGGCCCTTTAAACATGAGGCGGCAGCGTGAACAGAGTGTCGGGGGAGGCGGGCATTAGAGAAATCTTTCCTTGTTTTTATTCATCACACATTTAGAAAATGAACCACACTATACAAATGTCCACCGTTCGGTACAGAGACTCCTGCTCGAACCCACCGACCTCGCTCTGACGCGACCTCAGCGGCTCCTCCTCCTCCAATGCAGTGGCGGACTTTAAGTTACAGGACCGGCGTAGATTCGGTGGGCGTGCGGCGGCAGCGGCCCGGGCAACTCCGCTCTTTATGCTTACGTGAGAATCTTTTTCGTGGTCGCTGTGGCGCAGGTAGGCAGTAGCATGCAGAAACCTTTGGATGCGGCTCTCCTCTGATTGGCTGTAGGCTATTTCATCACGCTTATGTAAAGGGGATGGGGGTGGTGATTGGGGAGGCGGGACTTGTTTATTCCTCTCAGTCTGTGGTTGTTTTTTTACAGTATGACAACAAGGAAGTGAGCATTCGAGTCGCACGGATGAGGCGGGGACGGGCGAGCATGTAGAAGGGGTTTCCCGGTTTCGAGAGGAGGGGTGTTTTCGTTCCTTCATCTCTGAGGAAAGAGGAGCGAGATGCCCCTCCCCCTCCTCGGGTTTGGTGGCGGTCATCATCAGGGTGGTCACGCTCAGAGGGATCCACACTTTATTACTCAGACATAAAATTAAAAATAAAAAAACAAACAAAAAAAGATAACAAATTAAAATTAAACTAAGGAGAGCCGGCGGCGACAGGCGGGCAGGCAGGCGGGGAGGGCGGGTGGCGCTCAGGCCAGGTAGCTGTACGTGTCCTTCTCGCCGTCCACTCGCTCCAGGTACTCCTTCTCGATCAGGATGTCGATGCATTTCTGTCCACAGGGGGGAGACAAAATACACGTCACACTCGGAGCCACACACACACACACACACACACACACACACACACGTGTGTACCTTGATGACGGGGACTCGGGGTTTGAACCGGGATGACAGCTGGTTCAGGACTTCAGCCAGGAGCTGCTGGTGCTTCAGGACCTTCCTCATCTTCATGATCCTCACTATGGCAGCCTGAAGGGGACACAGGAGCACCGTGTAAGAGCAGGAAGGCAAATCTGACAGCTGGCTCCATCACACCACCACCCTTCAAGTGTGCATGGAGCCTCGGAGAGTCAAACTCTGATTCATGCCCAGTGACCGCGCCTTTACATATGTTTACAACATGTGAAATATTTTTAGGTTTTGGCAGCAGATCCCTAAAGACGCCCTTTAACCCATTTTTTTAATTTACAGAGTGACTACAGGAGGCAGAGAAGCGGTACACGCCTCCAGTTTTCCCGCCTTCACAGGGTCGACCGTCTTGTGGCGTTTTATGTGTTTGAATCTGATTTAGATCATAAAATATTTTAGCATTCACTGTTCTACAGTTTCAGATAAGCTCACTATTTAAAACATCAGCCACCATAGCTGGATTATACACACCGTTACTTTAATGCAGATAAGAATAAAAATCTTTAGCAAAATTATTTGTTTGGATTAGAGGCCGGGTTTGTTTATGTGCTTCTGTCACACATTCAAACAAACGTTTCCTGGTTTGCTCTTGTTGAACTCTGAGATTCTGGTTCGGTAGATTCTTGTTGTGTGTTTCTGTCTGTGTGTTCATGCTCGTATATTTCTGGTCTGACTTTTAGGGGAGCAGAAGCTGCATTGTACCACTTTATGTCCCTTCATACCCTCATATGGCTCCGCTGGAGACGGAGGAAAAGCTCAGTGTTTTTTTTTTTTTTGCTCTCTGGTCTTTTTAGCACGTTTTAAACGTGATGCCGAGGGTGGAGTGGAGTGGAGTGGGAGCTGCACCTGGATGAGGAGCTTTCGATCCTCCTCGATGTTCTTGTGAGTCGTCTCCTGCTCCTGTTTCTGCTCCGTCTTCATCGGCACGTTGATGTTCACCCTCAGCTTCTTACTGCGCAGCAAACAAGAGCAACAAGCTTCAGCATCCTCCTTAAACTCCTACATCACAGGTTTATTGATTTAAGGAGGATTTAAGGTGGACCGTGTCTCACTTCTTATATCCAAGGAAGAGTTTGATGACGGTGTCGGACTTGAACTCCACCTCGTCCACGTTGGCATTCTCGTCCTCCAAAACCTGACGGACACAAAGTTTGGATTCAGGATCAGGTCTACCATTACTAAAACGTTTCTATGGAAACTAAAGACCAGCCACACGTGAGGGTTTCACCTCCTCTGACAGAAAGTGTGACTCACCAGCAGCTTCGATTTTAACAGAATCTGAAGAACTTGAACCAAAATGTCCTGAAAACAGAGCAGAGAGCGGGTCAGAGACGCCTGCTCCTCGGTCGCAGAGCAGAGCGAATGAAGGCGCTGATGTTTGTGCGCTTACAGTTTTGATCTGTGTGCTGTCAGTGAGCTGCTGCACCGTGTAGCTGTCCTCTGTGTTGTACTGCAGCAGGATGGCCATCTGGAAGGTGGAGGCCTGCAGCGTGTACCTGTCAACAAGCACAGCAACAGTAAGAAGCGGCGTGGGCTCGGCTCCTCGCGGCCGCCACACATACCTCACGACGGTGCGCTCAGAGCTCTGCAGGTCTGCAACCAGCCTGAGAGTCACCACAAAACAAGACTTCAGCACCGACCTCAGATTCTGCTCCTCTGTCACAAATATCTTAAAACACCAAATACTCACTAGAGTCCCACGTGTGTATTAATCCGCCTCTGAAAATAGTCCCTAAAGTGGTGTTTCATTTACTCCGGCGTGAAATATAAACTTGGTAAGATAGAAAAATACATTTACTGCAAACAAAGTCACTGCGCAAGAATCTCAAATATATTTTTATGTAACTTTCATGGCTGATTTATGAAACTTCACAGTTTTGATTCAGATTTTATCCTCGGGGGAAATAAATAAGTTCACCTAATAACCAGAACTGGCTGGGAGGCTGTGGCGTCACAGCGCCCCCTTCCTGTGCGCCCACAGACTGCATGCGTACCTGTTCTTGAAGCAGTTTGTGACCAGCTCTCCTTTGGACAGGTGATACAGCCAGGTGAGCTTCCTGCCGCTGTGCCTGCTGGCGTAGAACGCCGTGAAGCGCTGATAGCTCCGCTCCAGCTGTGCAGGAGGAGAGGGAGAGGGTCAGAGCCACGGTACTCAAGCTGAGGTCTGTGGCCCTTTAAGGGATCTTGTTATTAACACCAATCGACACCGACACGCGCTCATAAATCAGGGCACAAAGCTGTGACCCACTTTGAAACTTGTTTTATTTATTTTTCCCAACTTTCTAACTTCTGCAGTCGTGTGTCTGCACATCTCTGCTGTAATCTCACCTCAGCATCGTCTTTGATGACTGATCACTCAAACATCCACACTGAGCTTTAAATGTTTAATGAGAACATCAAACTGTGTCCTTCTGTTTTTAGAGGAGAGATTTAGTTAAAGAAACACTAAACTAGAGCTTCAAAAATAAAAGTTTCAGATGCTGCCGGATCACAAAACCTACGACGTGTTAAAGTTACCAGACACCGAAACATTTATGAGGGGAAAACCTTTTTTCGCTTCACTTTTCAAGGTTTGGTTGGAAAAGACATTCATGTCTTTGAACTCCTGGGATCAATAACTCATAAGAAACATTATGAAAACACCTCCAACTTCTCCTTCATGTCACATCATTAAAGTAGTCAACACACTAGCAGCTCGTTTTCATTACCAGCAGCACTGCTTGATCATGTTTTTATGACTTATTGATCCTCTGAGATGAAATGTGGGAATCCTTTTCCAATCTTACCTTGAAAAGGTGGAAGCACACACGCCTGGAGGGAGGAGAGGTTTCTTTATAAAAATCACGACTTTGATCTTCACAAGTCAGAGTTTTATCTCTGAAATCAGCAAGAACCCGAGTGAAACGGAATGAAATTAGAAAAATGAATTTTAAAGCGAGCTGGATTACCTCTGAGGGCAGAGCGAAGGTGCAGGACTGCTGGAAAGGCCAAGAGCCGGAGCTCAGAACCTGGATGCTGAAGTCCACTGTGACACAAACACAATGACACTGCTGGAGACCAGAAACTACGTCCATCTTTATACACATGTGAGACTTTATTTTGAATTTCTATTTGATTTTAGACAGCTCTGTGTGTGTGTGTGTGTGTGTGTGTGTGTGTGTGTGTGTGTGTGTGTGTGTGTGTACGTGCGTGCTTACAGTCCAGCGGCTCAGAGTTGGTCAGGTGCTTCTTGAACTGCTCGTTCAGGTCCTTGCTGACTCCGATGTCCTGGAACATTCGCTGCAGTTTGGACGTGTACTCGAAGCCGCACGCTTGCTGCAAGAGGAGAAGAAGTCGTCAAAACAACCCAGCAGTCGACACACACGCACACGCACGCTGCCTGGAGTGTGTAACGAGTGCACACAGGTGTGATTCGGACCTTGAGTTTGGAGATCATGCTGGCCTCGGCGTCGTCGCTGGCACTGTTCTGGTGGACCAGACGTTTGGCCAGCATCTTGGCGTAAAACTTCTGGAAAACGTCTTTGTCCTCGATGTACTTGAACACAACCATCTAAGAGAGGAAACACCGTGGATTGTTTGGTTTCACTGCAAAACTAAGAGACGTAACCTTACAGAGAACTGCAGGTCAGAGCATCTCACCACTTGGTTCAGAGTGTCCTCCAGTTCAGCCTCCTCTGGGTTTTTGGAGCTGAAAAGGAAACAAAAATAAACAAAATGTTTTTTTGTTTTTTTAAATCTCATGTGGAGGTTAAATTACAGAAGAGCCAGGCAGATGCTATCATCTTGTTCAGCCTCTGAAGTAAAGCTAAATCATCCCTCTGTGTGGATGAAGGATGTAAACACTGTCTCTGCTCCATCACTCTCACACTCCAAGCATCTTTCTGCTGCTCTTAAGCAGCTTCGTCCACCTCACTCGCTTTGAAAAGTGTCTTTTTGTTTTTGTCCTGAGTTTAACCCTTTAAGACCTACCATAGAACCAAGTCCACCAGAGCTTATATTATATTTTTACATGCTGTAGTGCCAATTTTGGGAGCATTTCAAGTTGATATACATCAATACAACCATTATAGCCCACATTTTAATAATATGTATGCAGTAAGTGCATAGTAATTACATAAATTGCAAAAAAGTGCAATAAACTACAAAAAAATTGAAAATCGTTTTTGTTTTTTTAACATATATTTCTAGTTAGAGAAATTTAAGAGGCTTATCCCTCAAAACTGTAAATACAAAAAAGTTGCACAAACTAGTTTCCAACCACAGGAAATTTATTTTAAGTGTCTTCATAGTTTTATTTTTGAAATACACCAATTTTTATATACTGCAGGAAAAACAAAAATAAATATTATAATGCAAATTTGCAAAAAAACAGCATGTGCGTCAAAATAAACTATTTCCAGCAGTGCAATATGAGTCCTAAGCATCCCAGAAACGACACAGAAAGTCTTAAAGTCAAACATAACTTTTAAAAACACCAGTATAGGCTCATGAGGCCCTGATGGTAAAAAAAAAAACTACATTTCCGCAAAAATGATGTCACTTCCGGTTTCTGGCAGGTAATGGCGGACATGCGAAAGTTCGTGCTGACGTCTATTCCAGCGTAGGAAGTGTTATGAACAGCTGATCGGATCGGCAAAGCTTGTTTCTGAAATATTATGTTTTTGTTGCTGCAAGCACTTTTTATGCAGTTTTTGCAAAGCTATATGTGGAAGGAAACTGTGACCTAGGACAAGCTGATAGCATAAGATGTAAGTACAACAACTCTGGTTTCATATGCAAAAAAAATTATTGCTCTAGCTTACGTGGTTGCAGAGCTACTGGGGTTTAAAAATAGTTACGCAAAACAGAGCGTGCCCGCTCCGACCGGTTTTAAAGGGTTAACAGAGCAGTCAGGATCCAGACGCCACTCAGAGTTACTGAACCCACAGAGAGAGCGCAGTCCTGCCGGGGAGATTCCCACAGTGGAACAGCATCCACTGATCAGGAAACAACAGCTGCCCAAACAAACCCGTCATGGTGCACTTCTGTCTGTCACAGAGCTTTTCATCATTTGTTTGTCCATCGTTTTACTTCTAGGACTGAAAGTGTCGACTCAGTTAGAAACAAATCACAGATTCAGAGGAAGAAGAAAGTAAGAGCTGACGAGAGCACGCTTGGCTTTATTTAAAAGAACAGCAGAAGCCTCAGAAGGAGGAGTCCAGAGAAACGACAGCGACATGCTGAGCTGTGTGGCTCACATGTATCGTGCACATCACCCACCTCTTCTTCAGTAAAGAGTCGCAGTATCTGGCCAGCAGCTCAGGAGACTTGCTGGACGACTGAGCCATCCTGGTGACGGCGTTGTTGTTGATGAACCGACCGCACGCCTGCAAAAGACAAAACCACGAGTCGAAACTTTCACCTGCCTGTAGGAATCCAGTGGAGGATCATTATTACTATCATTATTATTATCATCATCTCATGGTTACTGACCTTGTCGAGTGCGGCCACGAAGCCGGCGTCGTTGTTGAAGGCAGACATGACCAAAGCGTTGTACTTCTTATGGACGTCCAGGGTGGTCTGCACGTACACCTTGGGGTCCTGGAAACACACACACACACACACACACACAGGTCAGAGCTCATTTATATTCACTCATTTGCTCCACTTTTCAGTCGTCTGAACCATTTTTAACAAAAACAATAACAGTGTGATTCTTCTGTTAGTACATCTGATATGGAGCTCAGTTATACGTGTCCACATTCTCTCCATCAATCTGTTTTAAAAACAAACTCATTTCGTCTCCGTGTCTGTTTGACTAACAGGCCACACGTTTATCATCTCACTGCTAACTGACAAACAAACGAAGCTTCAGAGCCTTCTCTCCTTCAGGCGACTCGTTAAATTAAACTAGTGAGAAACACTGAGGTGAAAAAAAGAAAAAGTCCTGCGTACGTTGAGCGCTGCCTCGCCGCACTTCTCGATGGCAGCCAGGCCCTGGTTGTGGATGTGGGTCTCTAGAAGTTTCTTCAGCTCACCCAGACCGTCTGTGATCCGCGACACCAGGTTGTACATCCTGCCCAGGTCTGAAACACAGAGAGGAAGAGCTGCATGTGTGAAACACCAGACCATCGTTACTGGAGATAAAAGCTTTGAGTTATCCAGGAGAGGTTGGATTGGTGGGAGTGTGTGGAATGCAGCGCGCACACACACACACACACACACACACACACACACACACACACACCAGAGTCCAAACTGTTAAAGTTCCTTTTAAGCGTGCATTGGGGTTCAGAGCTGTAAAAATATTTCACTGTCAGCGGACGTCACGGTGCCGCCTCTTCCATCCAGCAGGTAAACTGATGACCCCAAAAAGCCCAAACTACGTGGAAACAAACGACACGGCTACCTTCGTTCTTGTCAGCGTCCAGGAGGTTCTGAAACTCGGTGTGGAAGATCTCCAGATGCTTCTCGATGAGGACTTGCTCACACTTCCGGGCCAGTTCATCCTGGGTGGATTCATGGAGGTAAACCTGCACACGCCGCTGCTCCTCCAGGAGGCGGGCCTCCGCCTGAGGAAACGCACACGGAAAAGAGAAATCAGGAAAGCAGACAGACTCCGGTCACGGCTCAGCGTTAAAAGCTCCACATGTCTCTGCTCATTCACCCACAGCTGTTTGCAGCTGGACAGCACAGCGCCTACCTTCTTCATGTACTCTGTGACGGGGTTCTGCTGCAGGAACTCTGTGCTCTCACGCGTGTAGAAACGTTCTGTGTCAGTGAGGAACTGACACTCAAAGTATTCTTTGTACACGGACAGCGTGGGGCCTTTGGCGAAGGCGTCCTCCTCGTTCAGGCCCAGCTCGACTGCAGCAGGACAGAGGTGGGATTAATGAAAGCCGGTCAACATGAAAACATCCACATCCCTGTTAATACATCCAAAACAGAAGTGTCTACAAATGTAATTTAGTCTGAAACGATCCTTTCATTTAAAATAACAATCATTGAATATCTGCTCGCAGACAGCAGACAGATTCTGACTCAGGTCGGATCACGTGTCAGTCACAGTGAGCAACCAGCTTCATTCAATCCTGTGTTGCTGTGGTTAGCATCAGCTGTGAGGAGGCATCTTCACATTTCTTCATGTTAAATCTTAAACATAATGTATGTGTGACCTTTGCAGAATAGATGTTAGGTTACTCGGAAATCCTTCAAATCATTCAACAGCTGCACAAAAATCAGTCAGAAAAATCTCCAGCTGGGTTTAATTAGTCAGATTTTCAGCTCCTGTGAACACGTGTGCAGACTCCAGCACCTTCACAGGTGGTGCATGGGGAGTAGATTTCATTTATTTATATGGAAGTGAGACGGGTTAAAACACTGCAGACAGTCTGCTGCTCTGATCACCGACTGGTTTTCGCTGCCTCTCCTGTTAAACCCAACACATGACGTGAGTCTCACAGCCTCTGTTCAGAGTTCCCACCAAACAAAGTAGAATTTCACATTAGCCTGAAAATCATCCACAGCTCTCAGTCTGTTTCTGATCATTGCTGATACTCATAACCTGCTTGTGTCTGGTTACTCCTCTGTTGTACTCGAGGACCTACCATAAGACTGGACAACACCACTGATGAGCCGGGTGTTGATGGTCTCACCGTTCCTCTCTCTCTCTATCAGCTTCAGAACGGCGTTTGTTACCTGACAGGGAGAGAGGTTTGGTTCAGTAAACATGCAGAATTCAGCATTTTAATCACTGTGCTGTTTCTTTAAGAAGGAAAACTGTGCACACCTGTTTGTTGAGGGGTCGGAATAAACACTCCCTCCAGGTCACGAGTGCCAGCTGAGAGGAGGCAGAGTGAAAGAGAACCACAAGTTTAATAAAACAGTTTGTTTGCTATGAATCTGTTTGTACTGTGACCTGGTCAAGTAAAGCTTTTCTGTAACTGCTGTTTGGGGACAGGTGACATATTTAAATTGGCTTCTTAAGGCCTTCTTCCTGGACCTAAAGTACATGCTGGAACTACATTCAGCCCAAGTTTTTAACTCTGTGCATTCAAACAGAAAATCTGTGGACATTAAGGAACTGTCAGACTTACCGAGTATATCTCGTAGATGCCCTTGCGTCCCTCGTCACACTCTCGTCTGACCCAGTGACGGTTGAGGTAGGCGCAGATCCCGTTGAGGACCTTACTGGAGAAACGGTAGTCCTCCCACTGCTGGGTGTAAAACTTCAACACGCACTCGTCCATCAGATCCTCGCCATCCTGCGGACAATAACACGGAAAGCAAAGGGAGGAGGAGTTGAAAGGTGTCCGTGGTGCGCTAGGTGAGGCTGTGACTGGTATCCGTGGACTCACCTTGAGTAGGCTGGTCAGGTAGTTCTTCAGGAACTCCTTGAGCCGCTTGTAGAGCTCCAGGCCTACAAACTGAGCCCCGCCTGGAGTGGTGGACTTTTTGGAGGGCTTTGCTGGAGGCACGGAGCCCCGGCCCTGGCTGGACTGGTGGACGCTGGTACAATAGTTATATACATGTCTGATCGAAGGGTTAAGGCGCACACGTCACATCAGGGTAACCGCTGCATTCCTCACATCTGGCTGCTTGTAACATCATGAGCAAGTATGTGAGGAATGTCCTCCGCTGTCGTTCTCCCTTTTATGCATGAAATCACAGCACATTTCCACAGAGCCCAGTTTAAACCTGGGCCGTCTGCAGGGACATGACCGCAGCTTTGAGCTTTCACAGCCGAGTGGATTTTATTTCATACTTCAGGGAAATGTGCAACCTTTAGCAGGAAAGGTGCACGAGGGGATAATCAGCTCTTCAGACTTTATGCTCACATCACGTCCCCTGCAGATGCATTTTATGGAGTTAAATAGGTTAAAAAGACCTTTTCTTTTACATAGATAAACATTATAAAGCCGTTTGAAACCAATTTTTAAAATATACTCAAAGGTTAGAGAAAAGAATCTGTGGAGGTCAGATTACAGTGTGGACATTAAGCTCAGGGTCAGTCAGTAATCGAAACCCTGCAGCAGCATATTAAAGACTAACCTTGTGTTGTCAGTCTCAGATAATCTGTTCCCTGAAGGTCTGTTTGGCTCCGCCCACCAGGGACCCTTAACATGAACTTCTACTGAGAACAAAGTGAACTTCATCCTACATGTTCCCTGTGCTGATGTGTTTGTATGAGCTTCACCAAACCTCCAAACATGGCTGTCATAGGTTTCAGTCTGTCACTCAGAACGCGGCGCATCATAACGTACGCTAACATCAACATCTGATCATTGGGACTCTTAACTCTCAGTGTTTGTTTGCCTTTAGAAACCAAAACCTGTGTGAGAACGTCAGAAGAGCTAAAGCAGAGACAGTTAAAGCAGCGATGCCATGAGATTAACACTGAAGACGTTGATAGTTCAGCTATTTATGGCAGGAGATTAAGAAATCTCCATGTTCTTCCTTTTAGGCCAAGTGGCTCTGAAAATGAAATCGCTGCAGGCTTATGAATATACGCCACCTATCTCAGCTGTGGAGGCACTCGTACAGTGTCTGCCTTATTTATGGTTAGTTTCTTGGCTGCTATGACAGAAATTTTTAAACGTTTGGAAAAAATAAACGAAATCTTTATCTCATCTGGAGTTCAATCATCTTATTTTCTATTTAGTCTTACAGTTTGTTGTAAGTGTGGATAACTGAGCGTCTAATAAAGAGTTAATGGAGTCAAATGTCTTCATCAGAAAGTGAAATTCTTTCAAACACAATTTCTTCAACCACAAAAACACGTCTCTGAATCAAAGGTTTGCTTCCTGTTTGCTCCGTGTGTGAAACTCATTAATGGAACAAACGACTAGAAAAAAGGTTTGGGCTTCAGAGAAAAGGAAGTAACACGCTCGTGAGATTAACCATCTGAAACAAACACACACGGAAATATTTGCTGTTAGGTTGTTAACTTTTAGCACTAAAGGGATATTGCAGTTCTTTTTAAGGCAGCCACAGGGATTAATCATTAGAGGCAATAAAACAGAAGTTATGGCTGCTTGAATGTAGCAAAAATCCTAATCAGGATAACTTTGGTTAATAATGTAATTCAATTTTTCAACTGCATTTAGTTTTTATAGTGCCAAATCACAACAATAGCTGCCTCAAGGTGCTTTATAGTGTAAGGTAAAGATCCCACAATAATACAGTGGAGACAGAAACCTGATTATTTAACACAATTATTCTTAAACATCACAGTTACTGGACCTGTGGCTTTTTACAGGGGATTTCCTGTAAGTAAAACAAATAAATACGTATTTTAAAGACAGATGAGTGGATGGTGGGGATTGGAGGGGAGTCAGAGACAGACTAGGAAGCGTTTCTGACCAAAAACTGCTGTCGAGCCTCCACCGCAGGACGCCTGCAGCGAACACAGCCCAGCGCGGCAGCAAACGCAGCACTCGAGCGACTACAAGCTGACAGCCCACTGCCGTGTCCTGCCAAAAGAGGACCTAAGATCCTGAGCAAGCCAGAGCCAATCCGGAGCAGCTGAAGCCAACCATGAATAATCCTTCCACACCTATGGAAATCTCCAGAGCTTTACTGCCTCTAGATAGATCCCGTTACGCCAGTGTCAGACTGCTACTCCGATGCTTACTGATTGTGCCTGCTCCTAAATGCCCCTCCTGCCTTTTGCTCAGTAACACACTGGTTTATCACACTTAATAAAGCTGGTTTGTATGATCGCACACACACTCAGCAGCACTCGCAGTCACACAGGATACGTGTAGAGTTCCATGTAGCGTGACTTGGCCATACTTTGCCGCGTGTACACCTGCTGGATGCCAGCCCGCAGGTCGTCCCATATCTGGTCCAGGCCTATCTGTTTCAGTCCGTGTGGGTTCTGGGTCCTATTTGACGACATCGTGGTGGAGCCCAGCGTCCTCTCCGCTCCCTACCAATGCCCTCCCTTTCCTGCTCCAGTGAGCGTGTGCTCCTCCCCCTGCGCCTCCTCTCCTTCGCTTGATTTCGGTCCCGACTGCCTCACTCTGCTCTCAGAGTCTGAAGTCCATCTGGGGATGATGGCAGCGGCCTCAGGAAGCTGGTCGTCAGTTGTGTGAGACGGGAAGGGGTCCCACTCTGCACGCCTGGGTGGCGCTGTCTGCCACTCCTCCTAAAAACTTCGGCACTCTTCACCAGATGACCTGCAAAGAAAACAAACAGACACAAAAAGCCACCTGATTAACAATCTTTAAAAATAAAAGCTTCACCAAAACTTCTGTTTTTAAGGATTCACTTCAAACATACGGCACTGAAAAATCACTGCAGCAGGCCCTGCAGGTGATTAGCCAGGTAGGTTACCTGGATTTACCTTGTTGACACCTGGATGTGAGCCGGCAGACACAATGCTGACCGGACCCTGGCGTCAGTCAGCTAATGAGATTAGCCCACTTCAGCGCTTGCCTAGTTTCCCTTACCACAGCCTCACTGTACAAGAACTCCACCTCCAGTCAATAAGGGTTTTTTTTGGTTGCTAGGAGAAACGCACATAAACACAATAACCTGCATTTATAATCTGTGTTTACTTTGGAAGCATGGGAACGCATTCTTGGAGATCCAAAATTAATCAGAAAACACTGAATTGTTGTCTTGAAAGGCTAAAAACAATTAAACAGGTCTGTTTGGGAGTTTTCAAACTATTGGCGTACTACTGAATAACTCCTCAGGTTATATTTTGAAAGTTTGGGAAGCCAACAGGCAATTTATAATTGAGAAAAAGAAAAAAAGAAAAAAAAACACTGGCAAATACATCAGATAAAAATTCAGACTGGCACATTTATGAGGGGGAAAAAACCTTGTAAAGTCTTGTCTTTATTATACGAGTAGAAAAAAGGTGTTGTTGGGGTTTGATCATGCTTCGTGCGAGGTAGTGAATTTCTTTCCAGCTCAACTTTGGAACGTGAAGCCATGTGGTTCCTAGATTCAGGAAAGAGTTTAAAATCCCATCCTGTGGGAAAGACTGAGTCACGACTATCGCACCACGAGGAGGGTAAACATCGGCAGCACAGAGAGGCCGGATCATTAGGGACAACAGAGAGACCTCCAGCTGTAATTTCATCCCTGCTGACAGGACATGAGCAGGAGCAGCGTCAACATCTCTGAAGCCACAGAGACGCAGAGAGACCAAGACACTCGGGACAAAGCAGCCAGAGGTCTGAACTACAATCCGGTCACACACCACACCTTTGGCTGGTTTTAGCACAACAATTAAGCCTAAAAAAGTTTACACGATTTTTTTCACTCGACTTACTGGCTCTTTGTTTTGATTTACAATCACAACCTGAAGAATCTGTATGGTTAGGAAATATGCACAGGTAGCAGTATGTATGCTCAAAAAGCTTATTAGCTTATGTTCTGTGTTGGCTGCCATCGTCCTGTCAGGAAACAGAGTCTCTCACCAACTGCAGCCCTTGCAGCTAAGATTGAGTCATCACTTGTAAGGACGTGGTCTAACAGAGACGGTGTAGTGAGGACTGAAAACCGAACTTAACTTATAAAGAAGATATCTTGGGACAGAAGGCAGAGTAGATAAGGCTGTTCTTAGTTACAGGCCTTCAGCTGAGAGCACAAAGACTAAACCAGCACATTTCTCTCCAATGTTGAAGTCCCAATTTAAAGAATACAATCTGTCCTCAAACATCAAGTTCATGAACTTTGAAGTCACATGAGGCTAATAAACCTATTATTGGTATTATTTTATTATAAACAGCTCTATTAGTTGATATAATTACACCAACTAAAGTAAACAAACGTGTTTTATGAACATTAGCTGACCATCCAGGAATAAACGACAGATTGCTGTCCTTAAAATCACAAATAACCTCGATGGATTTTTGAAGCTCTGCAGGGAAACCACAAAAGTGAAATAAAGAAAAGCTGCTCGGCACGAACCTTGTGAGTTATTAACATTTAATGTTATGTTTAAAAGAGAATGGGTAATCATAAAAAGACACGGCTCACTGCTAGCCGTGTTCATAATTCTGACTATTTGAGAACAGACATGAAGGAGAAAACAGACTGAAGCTGCTGCTGTGTGACTGGAGGAGGAAGAGGAGGGTGGACGGGCACAAACTGCTGCTTCGTGTAGGCAAGCGCTGCTATATTTAGCAGGAGCAGGCATGACCACTCACGGCTATCAGGGCCTGATATTCAGGACGTGACACACGCAAAATCGTCTGTTTACTTCCTTCCAACGACCAGTCTGGGCGATTGCAGGTAGTTTCAACTACAGCTCTGCTTCTGAAGCCATAGAAAGTGAAACACTGGAAATGGGTCTTTAATTGATACCTTATGTGAGCGTCTAACAGGCAACTACTCAGGTATAATACGCAGTGTTCAGGAAGAAATAACCAACTCGTGTTGGCTTCTGTCTGACTAGAATCACAGTAAAACTCGCTTTCGTGCCACCTGGGCTACAGCACCTTCTTCACTGCTGCGGGCTTATCAAATCAATTCCAAAGCCCTACTTCGCCTCGTTCTCAAGTTATTGTATTCACAAGATTTTCAGAAAACTTGTCCTCAGACCTTTTGACCTTGAGGTCGCGTTCACTGAAATTCATGCTCCTAAATCACCTCGTTCACAAACCTGTCCTCGCCACCCGCCCATCCAGTGGAGAGACAACAGATTTCTGTAATTCTCACTTGAGACACTGCAGTGTGATGAAGACGAGCGCTGACGCCACTGAGGAAGATCCTAAACACAGCAATCAGCTCCAGCTCAGCTTGTTTCAGACAGGGGACATCCCCAAGGAGTTATTTTGATCTGTGAATCATAAAAAGCTGCTCTAGTATAAACACTAAAAATAGAAATGAGTGTGATGTCCACTTCACAGCAGCCTCGCGTGTTTGTTTTCCTCCCTGAACTTATTAACAGTTTCATACTGAGTCAAGCTTTGTAGCCTTTCTGCTCCTCTTCAGCAGATCCTCACTTAAACTCGCAAAAGGCAGCCCCTACCTGAGCTGTTGCCGTGGCAACTGGGGCAGACAATACCTGTGAATACTCATTGGACCAAAGCAGGTAAGAGTGTAGGAGCGCTCAGTCTCCGCCGCTTCCTGTTCTTGCAGCGGCGAGAAAGGTGCCCTTCACAGCAGCGCTGTGATCAGCTTTCAGATTCCCACAGCAGCAGGTATCCAGTGCCTGACCTATAATCAGCCCCACAGCCGTGTGATGGTGAGTAACAGGAAACGGAAGCTTGCAGAGAGCTTGTTGTGAAATGGGAATCCCAGCCCACGGTTATCAACAACGCCTCTGTGTGCAGCAGGAAGGCAGCGGAGCTCAGAGGTCGTGACTTAGGGCTGTTCGATATAACGATATATATCGGATGACGATATAAAAACGTCTATCGTTTCATTTTACGCTATCGTTTGTTTCGTGGTGTCGCAAAATAAACTGTTTACGGCAATATTTTTTCATCGTTCTGATGGTCACTGTAGTGGCTATATTAATTTCCTAAAGTTCTCTCTTTCTCTTATATTTAATATAACCACACTACAGACGAACAAGCGCCTGTTTTTATGCGTTGTCGTTAGCAACAACGATGGTAACAGCATCGCGTGTCCACTTGTTTATGTTCCACATAAACCTTTCACAATAAAGCTCAAGATCCTGTTGAGTTTTTTCAAAATAAACTGAATCACATCAAAGAGCAGATTATTTACGGTTGAGAAGTAAAAAAGAGCCGTCAGGTGTTAAAAAAAATAACCCTTAGACTAAAACGTTAGAACAGGCTTTTCCCCGCAGCACGCCACGTAATAAATACTCACAAAGAAAACGGCGGCCGTTACAACTTATGTCTAAAAATGTATAATTTCATGCATCGGTTAAAACACTCGACTCCAGCTACATGACGCGCAGCTGGAAACACTTCCCGCAAGACAGCTGCCCGAGATTCACAGATTTTACAGAAAATGTTACATTTTTGTGATTTATATCGTTATCGGACGATAGAATTCTTATATCGGGATATGAGATTTTGGTCATATCGCACAGCCCTATCGTGACTCGTGTCCGCGGACAGCTGACCCAAATAAGTCTGAACCACAGACATCAACAAGACCCGCAGGAGTCTTATTGATGTCAGTTTATGAAGAAGCTTCATCATGAGGAGCAACAAAACACCACTCTTCTTCTTTGGACTTTAAGATCTCAGTAAGTGCAGGAGAAAGCCAAAGCACCACCTGTGGCTTCCCAAGCGGTTTAAGTACACTGTGCTACTGGCCGCTAGGCGCGCTAACAAGCACACTGACAAAGGTGCTGTATTAACTACATTCTTCTCATTTCAGCGCTCTAATCATATGCTTTATGTACAATAAGAAGTTAATTATTGTACATAAATTAACTTTCTCCCTGAGAAGAAACACGCATCATTAGGAGACTGCAGCGAGCGCTCGCGCACCAGAATGGTCGTCAGATGGCATCATGACAACCATTACTAACACAAACTACGCATTTCTAAAATGGCCCTGCTGAACAGCATTCTGGGTAATGCCAACAGTGTGCTGGGGACTGGGCGGAGCTCATTCAGAAACAGTAAAGACAGAACGATGAAGAAAAGAGCAGAGACTTCAAAGAGAGCCATGTCTGCCACTTTTAAACAGTCAGACTTGTTTCACTTCATTTCTTCTTCTGTCCTGATTTTCATTGTGGGCGGGGCTTCAGCACCTCCAGGTAACCAGGTAAGTCAAGAACAACATGTCACTCAAAGTTTTAAACCAGGAGACAGAAAAATCTGTTCAACAAAGTTATTCATTCCAAAATGGAGCTTAATGAGCCAGATGTGCAGACGTGTGAAAACAGCTGTCTGGGTTACTTCCAGTTTGTTTTCATCTCCACTGTTTCTATAACTTACTTTTAGACTTTGACACTTTGGCTTTGAAATCCTATTTCAATCCTGTTCATTAAAACCAGCCTTTCCAAAATAAGTGTATTGTAGTGTAGGTCATTTTAACTCACACCCCCCCAAAAAGCTTCTCCCAAAGTCAAGATTACAGTTACTTCTTATCAGAGACAACTGCAAACGGTTAAATGCTTTAAATCAGCAGCACAATTAGAGCCAATGAATAAACCAAATACTAAAGCAGAAAGTCACTCGCTCCACAGCACTTATGGCTTCAGTTCTATTTACACGTCAGTGTGAACAGCGTCTCACAGACTTTGTACCGGAGAGTTGGCAGGTTTATGACACACCTCTGTCAGGTCAAGCCCAGAAAAATTTGCTGTATGTTCTTACCCTGCGGTCGGCTGCTGCAGAATAACTTCAAAGCCTCTGTGAGCTTTCATATCAACCTCTCTACCTGATAATTACCTGTAACCACAGTGTGGCCGACAGGTAAACCTACTCCCGAGGTTCACAGCTCACCTGCATTTTTCTGGTTTCTGAGCTCGAGTCGAGCGTGAGAGAGGTTTGCTGAACGGGAAGGAAGCAGGAAGAAAGAGAGCGAGGAACAAGCAGTGCTCAGTAAATCAGATTAGCCCAGTATCAGTGTGTCTGGGACAGACTCCACAACCTATTACCCTACATTTACCAGGAAACAAACCAACACCTGCCAGCAGTGCTCACATGTGAGCTTTACCAACAGAAGCAAACATTAAAAATCAGCCGAATCTGAACCACTGTGACATAAATCGGCTTCTGATGAGCACACAAACAAAACAACTTTACAATCAGCAGCGTCACATCCAAGGATCTCAAACATCAAGCAGACGAACCCTCAGAGTCCCAGATGATACAACAGGATCATCTTAACTCGTGTGACCAAGAGTACACATTACTATGTACAGCTGTACTTTTAATCATAACATGCTTCCTAAAATGAATTCATCACAGATGTTTACAGTAAATGATCCACTGCTGTGGTGAGAAGAAGAAAATTCAACTTTTTTTTTTATAATTACAGCAGATTTATTTGTGTCGATATATTTTTTTTTAAAGTGAGGACCACCCGAAGAAAATTCCTTGGTTTAATTTACATAAGCATGTAAGCATAAGCAAGTTTAATAAAGCGCTTGTTAAACGAGGTAAAACTTCAGCTCCCAGAGGCCACCTGGGTCAGAAAAACCCTGTACAGGTCTATATATAGTTTGGTGGCACTGACTGAACTGTGTCGCAGACCTGGACAGAAACCATCACTGATTCCTGTCAATGATGCAGTGTGAGGTTTATTATAGACAAAAAGAATTTCCATCTCTTCTGGTTATTATCATCATCAAGGACATTTTACAGACATTATGAATCAGACTAATTTAGGAAGTAATCAGCACATCAGCCAATAATGGAAACATTTGTTCCTTTGCGCTCTATGCACTGATGCACACCCTGGATCAGCTTCTACGCTGACACCAACCTAATCAGATTGATTATGGCCTTAATTAAATCTATGCTCAGTTCACTTATGTCAGCTCCTCTCAGTTTGAGCTCATGAAACTTTATATTAATATCCTTTGAAATGTTTGGAAAAACACTGATATCAGGCTGGTACACTCATATCTGTACGTATATTCAATTCAAGTAAAACTATATGGTGTAAATTTCTAACACTGATATTAATGTGAACATCACATACAGTATGTTCAGTAAATTTAACCAAGCAACAGAAATAAGTACACGTTTTCCCTTTCCCACCTTTAAATTTCTAAATCTCTTTATTAGCTGTTTCCAAGTATTCCTAATGACACCGTCCTGTTTACAAAGCGCGTCATGTCCCACAGAGATCACAAGTCATCTTTACACTGCTTTAACAGGCAGATTTCAGGCGTCCATGCTGAGCAGAGAAAGGATGAGACATCTGAACTCAGCATGAGGCAGCGAGCTGTTGTGAAAGAGCCCATCATGAGGAGCAGAGGGCAACCAGAAAAAAATAATAATAATAATAATAAAAAAAAAAAATAATCACTTTACATGCATATTTCCCATCACGTTACACACGGAAAAGCAACATAACTCTGCAAGCCTCAGAATGAGGGATATCTGAGTGCCACAAACAGCTCCACAACATCAATAAACGTGTCAGGAGGAGAGCGCGCAGGCTGTATTTTGGTGTTATTTCAAGCTATAAAGAGGCTGACCGAGCTCAAAATATGACCGAGCATTTTCTTTGTTGTGTTTTGCCCTGTGGCAAATCCACCAAATAACCACGTAAGTGAGGAAGGATGGGTCTGCAGTTATTTTATCGTGGTTACTACACAAACCCAAGACCTACAATAGACCTTCTATACTACCCCTCAGTTCTTCCTCTGTGTTCACTCTCAGCACAGCCTGTAACAGCAGGTCTGCAGGTCAAGGTCAGCATCAATATTCAGCATTTGTTAAGTTATTCATCAGTGTCCAGCATTACATTTTCCATATTTCCAGAACATGTTAAGAGTTTTACTGGACCATTTTTCCATTACTACATATACTCCTAGCTGGCTCCATCTACAAAACAACTTATTAGTAGATTTTTTTGACTAATATAAATAACAATAATAACTAATTAGTTACTAAAGCTTTTAAGATAAATGTAGTTTAGCACCTTGTGCACCTTTTACACTCGCCCTTGTATGCTGCTAGAAATAAAGAGGCGAGGCTTCACGTTGCTTAAAATAGAGCCCAGTTTATTATTTTTTAAGGAATCTGTGTCGAGCTCCACGGAGCTGATGAAAAGGACAGGAAGTCAGATGCAGAATCAGCAGAGAGAATGAGCTCAATTTTCAAAATAAAAGACCCCAAGCAGACCAAGTTCTTCTGAAACACTTGGAATATGATTACAAAGCTGGAACAAAACAGCATCAGTCATGGCACCAAAGACACACCTGGTGTGTTTTTGGGGTAAAACTCCAGCAAGGTTTACAAGAATCTGCCAAATTTACAGATGGAAGCCAAACAAGACGTCTGTCTGTTTACAGGCAGATTTCATTTCATCTTCCTTTCTAATCCCACAGCTTTGTCACTGTAAAACAAACAGCAGTGGATGGGAACAGCTGAGGAAGAAAAACACTTTTCTTCATGTTCATGCTTGCTGATCAGGTAACACCTGCTGTAAAGGTTTAGATTGTGATCAGTTTCAAGTCAAACCTTGTTCTTTAATGTACGTCTGCGTTAACTTAACCCTTCTGAAACCCCGGTTTACAGTTCATGCAGATCTACATTCAGTCACAAATGTGAAACAAACTCTTCGCCTTTTCGCTGTATTTTTCACGACTCTAATAAACGTTTCCTCATTTCAGTACCTCAAACACTTCATTTAATGGTAAAACCGGTTGATACCAGCATGAAAAGCAAATCAAGCAAAGGTTTGATTCACAGGTGAACTCAACTGCAAGGAGCCGGCCAATCAGTGTGCTCGACGTACTTTTTAAACTCAGGCCATCAAGTTCTGTTGAACCTGCACGTGCTGAACAAAAGTGTAGAAACAAGATGACGTGAACCATCAGACACGCATTTCAGCTTTCAGCTTTTACATTTGAGCAAAAGGGCCAGTAAAAACAGCAGGACAGTAACAGGTTCAACAAAGGTGTAAATATAACTGCTCTTTGGCATCTTTGTGTGTTTAGACTCTGAAGACGGTAAAACAGATGATGGTGAATACCTTTAATGTCTTTGGCCCACTATAATAAAAGCCTTTTGTCACCTGTTGGCCTTATAATCAGTTTTCTTTTTTAATAACAAATAGGTGACGCCTCACTTATGAGGACAAAAGTGTACATGAAAATCCAATAATTAACACTGTCCTTCAAAATAAAAGCCCTGATAAAGAAAACTAGCAGGCGTTAAACCCTGAGGAGAAACTTCTCTCTTTAAAACTCATCTGAACTGCAGCATTTTAAAACACTGTGGGAGAATCAGCTTTAAAATCAATATAAGGACAAACTCAAAGAAGGAGAAAGCACAGGTAATAAGGTGACTCTGATTACACAATTTTGAGCTGATTATTTCACAATTACATACTGCCGAAGATGCAGATTTATGCAACAAAGTTTAAAACTTGGACTTTACCATAATTTGAGTCTATTTCGACACCTAAAAACACATATTTAAACACTTCATGCCATTGTGGGGGGAAAAAAGTGCCCTACAGCGCTTCATTTAAACAGCAATGCCCTCACTTCTTTATGTTTTTCTCCCTGAGGAGCAAAACTTTCTGCTGGAATATTTCTCCAGCTTTCTGAAGGTCTGTCAAAGTTTTTCTTTGGACTTTAGCTGCTTTTTCACTCTGTTTCAGGCCAGTTTCAGAGGGAAAAAACTATCACTTTTTCTGATTTGTTTAGCTGAATATATTTAATAAAAATGCAGAAGACATTTCTTGCACTATTAGCCAAAGTCTTGGCATTTCTTGACATGTTGTACAGTGAGCCCTCAAAGAAAGAAAGAAAAATGTATCAATCCGAATTTAAAATTTCTGTTTGTCAATATGTACTGAGGTGAGGAGAGCAGCACACCAGTGAGTGTCTACAGCCACTGGGGGCCCTATCATGCTTCATCCAGTGGTGTATCAATGGTCAGAATTATAAACAGTGATGTTTAGATTATGAGTCACCATACAATACCATGGTTACTCATGAGAGCAATGAGCCCACACACACACTGTCCGTGTAGCAAAGACATATATGAATAGAAAACAGACAACTGACGACTGTCAGTTATGGATTCACCTCCACAGAGCCCCACAGCACTGAAGCACTGTGGGATCATGTTGACGGACCAGAACAAAAGACAAACATCCAAAGAAAAGCTTTGAATGTCTGAAGCCTGGAGGACTTTTTAAAGAGTGCTCAGATAACATGGCTCAAACTCCTTAGACTTGTAAAAACTCGGATTTTGCTTTATTTATATTTTAATTTTTTATAAATCGCTGCACATATTTCCCATTACTCCAGAAAAACACAAAGGAGTGAGGTGTAACTCAACTCAAGACTTTTGCTCTATATTGTCCTGTATACTGACAAATACTAGGACTCCATAAAAGGGAAGAAATAATAAGTGAACTAAAGTAAAGAGTTAGAATCCTGTGCAATAGTCATTGACTCTTAATATCTCGTTTTAACGATCAGGGTCTAAAATAAGTGCACTATTTAAATTAAGGAGAACTGTAAGGACGTATATCCAGGAATCTCGATTAGTATGAAAACAGACGTTTTCCAACAGCTGCTTCCCTCTGGCAGCTCAGTGTCAGCAGTACCTCTGACTTCGAGCTTCTCCTAATATCTTAGGAAATGAGCGACCGTATCGCTGCTCCGCTTCACCAGTTGTTCCAGGAGTGTGTCCTGTTCGAATGACCAGACCGCACCGCACCACACGGTTCACAGGGATGTGCTCGAAAAAAGCCTACCCCCGACGGATACTTGGACATATTTGGAATATAATGATCCCCAGTATCTGTTAATTTGGAAAATATTCACTGTGATTATTCCCCGGAATGGAGTCAGGCGCTGCTACGCAATACTGCTAGCTCCCATTAGCCTCTGAGGCTCGATTAGCCTGGTAGCTCCGTCTGCTGCCCGAACGCTGGATGGACCAGCTTCAAATCAAAGCACAGCCTCTATGTGACCCACATTTATCAATCGCTTACACACATGTGTGGTACTGGGACTGTATTCAACATAAAGGCTGTCTTCTTACAGTCAAAGGCAGAGGCCAGGACAGACTAACAGCCTGGTGTAAAATGGCAGCCTAGCTCCTCGAGCTTCTCAATAATGAGTCAGGAAAACAGTTCGCTAACCGCCTAGCATTAGCGTGCTGGCTCTCCGCTTAACAGGCTGAGAGAAAAAAAAATCTTCCCCGGCCCAGCTCTAAAATGTCACCTTACCATTTTAAAGCAGTCCCAGTCACTTTGTAATCGCCGGATGAGTTGTTTTCAGGCCAAAAATCGGTGTCCCGCTGCCGTCTCTGAGTGTGTTTGCTGTCGGTGGCTAACTACGACTGCTGCGCTGCTTCGTTCGCACAAAGATCAGCTCACAGCGCCGCGGCCACTGACTGCAGTTGCCTTCAGGCTCCCTCGGAAATACGCACAGCACCGCCGACACACGCATGCACTCTTTATTATTAAAGAATAGGAGGGCTACAAAATACGGACGTTTGTTTCTGCCACTGAAAAAAAAACATACCAGACAGAGGTGAGACAAAATTTAAACCAACTGCCTCAAAGTTGAACTTTTAAAATAATGACTTACATTTTTGACTTAACTCTGCCTGGCATTTTTTTCTGTAACTGAAAAAATACTTCATAAATAACATTGTGAAAATAATATTGGAAGTTTTTTCTTTCTTTCAAGTTTTCCATTCGGAGAAACAAGTCCAGAATATTCCAAAATGAAGTGAAAATACTATTCCAGATGAAATACTAATAATACAGTCTAAATAAAATCCAAATACTGACAGTAAAGTTGAAATGCTTATGATTTACCCCCTGATTATTTGGATAGATGTGTATCAGTGGTTTTGTATGCAATACTAGTTAAATTGTGAAATACTTCTCTGTATCTGCAGTTACAACATCTGGAGTTCCACAAGGATCTATGTTGGGGGACTGTTTTGTTGTTGTTGTTGTTGTTTTTGCTTTTAACATTCATCCTTCCTGTCAGTAAGCCTGGTGAACTCAGACCCAGGACCCTCTTGCTGCAAGGCAACGCTGCTAACTACTTTTAACCAATTTTAAATTTGACAAACAAATAGGTGCTGAGGTTGAGAACACTTTGTTCTAACGCTAACATTCCCCAAACATGTGGGGAAAACATGCCTGTTACAGGCTGAACACCTGTTTTGTCAAACATTTACCACCTGCTGATCTCTGAAACTGTCGCTCATGGACAGTTTGTTGTTGTGTGTTTTTTAATGCAAGTAGTGTGACTATGTGTTACAGGTGGGGGGATCGATCCAGATATTGATAGTATCAATACCATACTGGTACTGGTATTGGATCCATACTTTGTTTCTGTCCTGTAAGGTCAGCATGTAGCGCACTGAATTGTGTTCATTTGTGTTAAATAAATCAGTATTGGTATCAGCAATACTGGCCCTGTATTTATTTGGTATCATATCAATACCAAAATTTGCAGCATATCCCAGCACTACCATGTGTAGACAGAACCTGAGAAACATTCTGTTTTTCTCTCTCTAATATAAAGTGCATTAATTTAAATTTATTATGTAAATAATATTAACTTACTTACTAAGAATAAACTCAAGCTATAATTATGAGACTCAGATTTGCAAAAGAACAAACAAAGAATAAAACCTAAACTATTCACCAGGCCGGTGTATTTCAGGCGCTAATGGAGATATCTTTAGCTTACTTTGTAAAACCCATAACAATAAAAACACAGAACAGAGGTCAATCGCAGGTCAGGTCTTTTTCAACAATATCAGAGATTACAAATCGTTTATGAAAGACCCTTTGTTGATTTTATTTAATACTCTTGTTAATTTATTAATTTAATTCATTCATAAAGCTACACAAAAATTACACAAAATTACATAACTGAATATGCATTGTTTAAATTTAATGAAAAACCCAATTTCCATGTTTTGAGAACCAAAACTTGTGCTCAGACTTTGTGTTTACAGTCTATTAATGGTACTTATTGTAAATAACTGTGTTTAATGTAAAGAAACAACTGATTTTAGTTTGTGCTGAACTTCAGTAGAGCTAAGCCTGTAGTTATGATCATTAACAGTTAGAGCCCCTCCTCATCATTTTCTTCCTCTTCTTTGGTGCAACCCTATAAATACAGTGTACCCCTTTGGCCTCTCCCCTTTCCTACGATTCCCCTGTGGGAGAAGTTGGTGTCCTTTCTTTTCCAACACTGTACAACACACATATACAGTATATTTAGCCACCCTGATGTTTCTGATTATGTTTTTAGTTCAATTATTGTCATCACAGCTGTGGTGGGTTGAGCTAACCCTCTTCCCAGGAGCTGGAGCGGGCAAGTTAATGACTTTGAGGTCTTTGTTTCTTTTTACCTTTCATTGTCAGACACAACATAACATACCTTCACACCGTGTACATTGTAACATACCTGTAATAGATCCATATTTGGTAATATATCTATATTATTGCCAAAGCACTTTCTGGATGGATGCAAACTGCATTTCGTTGCCTGGTACTGGTAACATGTGCAATGACAATAAAGTTGAATTCTAATTCTAACAACGCAGGAACACACCGGTCACATATACATGTGATTTTACAGTATGTTTTGGGGTTTTTAAAACCTTTTTTGCATGCATGTTTGATTTATATTACTGTTCCCACAGCTTGGTTAAGCTTAACATTGAGTCTTTTTTCAAATTAAACATTAATCTGTGCTCTACAGCAGAAAACAGGGTAAAGACAGCAGAACTGCGAGTGCTACATGTACGATACTTTATTTGCAGTTTTTGGAAATGCGCTTGTTCAGCATGTGGCTCAAATATAACAAAGATCCAAACCCTAAATGACTTTAATTTAAATGATTTCAAACATGCATGTGTAGGCTTATCATTCAAATCTGATAAAAAACAGTTTGAAACACTGGTGTTTTTATCCAAAAATCAAATTTTCAAAGATTTTATTGATTTAAAGTTAATATTCTTTGTCTTGTCTTTATATAATAGTTTTTACTTTAATTACATTCCTTATATTTTGTCATTAAAATAACCAGAAATTAGAATTTTTTAATACTGGAAAAACAAACACAAAGAAACAAAAACATTCTAACACTGAAATGTCTGAGCTTCCCTGGATCCCCTGAATGCTACACCTGCTCCACAAAGTGGCCTCCCTATAAGGACTACAATCATGGCCTCACAGCTGCTTCCCTACAGCTGTCACGCATGCGCAAAGGTGGGTTTTAGTTGCCATATGACACATTTCAATTATGCATGCGTGATACAGAAGCACGATGCTGACATTTAGCTTCCTGGCCTTTAATGTGTGTATGTGAAGGTTATGCAAAGAATTCAAATGGCTCCTTTGACTTGCATTTGACTCATTCTAATGAAACATTACAAAAATAACCACAGTCCTCAGGTTCACTGTGTCTGTGCTTCTCACTGTGCTGTGATCGTTCTACATGAAGGTGTTTTGCTACAGGAATCTGAATGCTCTCCAGTCACCTTTCCTCTTTGTGCAGTGTGATGGTCAATCATCACCGTCTACCCACCCTGTGCACCGCCACAGCCTCTGAAACAGGCAGAACACGACCTCTGCTGGCATGGGAGGAAACACAAGCTTGGATTCTAGCAAGGAAGCATCCTCATCAAAGTCAAAGGGAAGGTGAATCCTCCCCGACGATCTCCGCTGCTGCTCCTGCTTCACTTTATCAGTAAATCCTGAGACCCAGGAGGTAAATTAAAGCTTCAGGTGTCACTGATTCTTTACATGTGTGCATAGATGTATAAAGTTTTACAAAATCTAAAGAAACAATCTCCCTCTCACCTCCAGGTGGTGTTGTGTGTGTCTTCTCCAAGCTTGTATCAACTACCACCTGACAATTTGAGCTTTTCATGTTTCCATAGCAGCCGGATGTTGGAGATTTCTAGTGCAGCTGGGCTGCAGGTAACTGTAACTGTTAGTTTATAAAAGATTTAAAATATTCTAAATAGAAATAATCACTGGCCAGATTCAGCAACCAGGGGCTCCAGCCCAGACCGCTGCCTGATCCACAAAGCACCAAACCCCTACGACCCCTCCTGTGGGTGGAAATCAGAAATCCGGACATGCCTCAAACACCTCGTAGGTGAGGCATTCCCGGTCTTACCTCTGAAACGTCATTGAAGGCAGTTTCAGAGTCGTGGAATAACACCGGAAAACTTTGCGATCTTCATCTTGAAGATGAGTTTTTCCAAATGTCAAAGAGCACGAGCGCTGCTTTCCACACTGAGCTGTGATGCCTCAGACAGAAACCAACTGCTTTAACATTTATTGTAAATATTAAGTGAACATTTTTATTGTTATTGCGTCACAACTTATGACTGACTCTCCTCTCTGCTGCGGGTGGCCACAGCCCGTTTATGTCAGTCCTGCTCTGCTGTCTTTGAATTATGTAAGAATGGAGAGTGGCGTGATGTGTTCACAGGCCACACCTCACAGTCGGTCAGAAGTGAAACGACTTTCATAATTAAGAAGTGTTACGTGAAGTCTGTTTGTTGCAGCAAACATTTTTATTTCCGGTGTTTGCAGCTTGAACACACGGACTCAGTCTGTTGGACACAGCTGCAGATTTAATGAAAACTACAAATAAAATAAAAACAAAGGTAAAGAAAATACAACAGAATCCTGCATAGAAAAGTGAATCTAACCAAACACATTCAACAGGTGAAAGACTGGAGTACCTGTGAGCAGTGAACCACCTGTGTTAGCACAAAACTGTTTATATTTATCACATTCAGGCCAGAGATGGCTGCATAGTTTGAGCTGCACATATAAGATTCCCTGAGCTCCATGTTACTGACGTGATGGCTGAAACCTCGGAGGAAGATGTTTGAGTCATCGACCTGTTAATAAAGTTATTTTCTATTTAAACTTGGATAAAAAGTAAGTTTTCATTCGACCACAAAGCTACTCACAGAACTTTGAAACGCCTAAACAACCATAATCAAACCACTATATGACAACAACGATGACATATGTGAGCTCTGATATTTGTTTTTTCATCTGTAAATATTTCACTAAAAATACTTATTCAAAGTTTGCTCCTTAAACATGTGATTTCTGTGTTTCAGCTGCAGCGAGGAGTCGAGGCGGGAGGAGACGCTCAGCTCGTCAGGACGGACGCTTCCTCCAACACCGGCTTCTTCATCTGAAACGACATCGAGGAAAAAGTAACAGAGAAAAGCATTTTCTCTCGGAAATCTTCAGTCCGCTGCTGTTTGCTGTGATTGTACTCAGAGAATCTCAGAGTTGAAATGAGCTCAGGCAGAGTTTTAACTTTCACTGGTGGAAGCAGCAAAGAGCTGCGTTCACTGACGACGGTTTTCAGAAGTGTTTTTTTCAGCGATCTCCACCACAGAATCAGCTGTTTTTAATGCAGTGATGGCTGAGAGCCCAGGCACAACAGAGAATCGTCAAAGTATTTAAATGATATTATGAACCGCAGATGATAATTAACTACACTCACTACTTCATTAGGTGGCAGCTCAGTGTTTATTTCTACTCAACTGCTTGTTGCCAATCACATGAGTGGATTTAAATTCAAACTGAGCATCAGAACGAGAAAGAAAGGTGATTTCAGTATTTCAGAAACTGCTCATCTGCCCATACAAGCATCTCTGAGGTTTACTGGGAATGATGGTCCAACAAAGAAAATATTCAACAAGCATCAGTTCTCTGGGTGAAAATGCCATGATAGTAACTCAGATAATCACTGGCTGCAGGTCTGCAGAGGAGCATATTTGAATGCTCAACATGTCGAACGTTGCAGCAGCTTACCAGATCATTGTTGCTAACCCTAAATTTAAAGATCTTTAAGGTCACATCTTACAGACGTCTCAGTGTCATGTTATCCCAGCACAGCAGTTCGCTCTCTGATCGCAGGCTTAGTCCCAGTTCTTGGTTTCTATAAGTAAACTGGGAAGCCGAGCCTTTCTGTGTTTAATGTGTTTTATTTCTATTGTTTCCAGTTAAACGTGAGCTTTGACTACTTTGCAAATCCACTTCAAAGCTTTTATAAGAATTGAAGCGGATCGCCAGGTAATTTAACGTGAAGGTTTTGGTTTGTTTTTCTTCTCTGCATTTCAGGAGGTTTCCTGTTTTGTGAGATGGCGGTGCCTTTGAATCCCACGTGGGATGGGCCAGGTGCTCAACACGACAAACAAATAAGAAAATCAGCCGTCAGACCGGTTTCTGCTTCTTCTTTGCCAGCATCATTTCCTGCTGCTGCTTCGAGCGTACTTCCTCCAGACTCATGCAGCCACCTGTTAGCGCACAAACAAACAGTCAGCGAAAAAAACAACTTTAAATATAACAATTAGATCCGCAGGTTCCGCCTCCTCACCGACACTGCTGGGGTTAATGGAAACGTACGCCATCGCTCGGCTCAGACGCAGCTCCTCTAAAGCGGCGAGCTCCGCCTCCGCCTCTGCTTAGCCAATCAGACGTCACAAAACAATTATCAACAGTGAAAACGATGATTTAAACAGCTTTGAGACAACGCTGATGAAATAAGACTCACTTTTCTGGATCTCTCTTCTCTTCTTGGGGTTCGGGGGGATGACGGTGAAAGCTTTGTTACTGAAACAGGAAACACAAACTGTGGTTTACGCTCTTTATTTCACTCTCCACAACCTTTTA
The DNA here is from genome assembly GCF_001858045.2 of Oreochromis niloticus. NCBI lineage: Eukaryota > Metazoa > Chordata > Actinopteri > Cichliformes > Cichlidae > Oreochromis > Oreochromis niloticus. The sequence continues at coordinate 2,229,135 of NC_031974.2, read as the reverse complement.
AACACAAACACAGAATATGAGAAGAAAAAGTGGAAAGAAGAGAAAAACTGAATCTCAAATCTGCTGATCAAGTAATAACATTTTATAAACCACTGGCTACAGACACACTTATCAAACATAAACTCTGATAAAACTACAGAAACAAATCCTGCTTCTCTTCTGACAGATGGGAGGGTTCACGCCACAGTTCTGGCTGCGCTGGATTGTGGTCAGGTTGTTTATGTAGTTGCAGCCACAACCAGGCCGAGCATAAAGGCTCGAGTTCTCTCAGCCACCGAAACATTTCGACAGGATGCCACACCCGAGATTCAGATTTTTTTCATTTAAGCAGAAAAAAACTAAAGTGTGGAGGAGACTGAGCCAGCCGCGCAGACGCACCTGCTCAAGGTGGTAAAATGAGAGAACTAAACAAAGAAATGAAGCCCTGAAAACAAAACAAACCACCAGGACCTTCATCCTGAAAGGAAAGAAAAATAAAGTCCCACTGAGGGGGAGCAGGAATATGAAGATGCTACAGCCCAGCCTCCTTTAAGCAGGGGCAGGACCATCATCCGTTACTCCACCAGGTGCACCTGAGAGTGAGGGAGAAGAGGGTGGAGGGGAAAGGAAAACACACGTGAGGGTGTATAATGATCCGCTTCTTCATCCACCTACTAATCTTTCCTCCCTCCTCACTGAAGGAGGGAGAAAGCCGGATGGTCTTCGTTAGTGAACAGAAATAAGCAGCACAGCATGATTTTTATTTGTGAGTATTCTCTGATCTTTGATTACATTTAAACATTTAAAATTTTATCGTTTCATTGAAACATTTTAAGGTGTATTTATGTATTTGTGCACACATTTTTATCATGTGCCTGTGTATTTTATCCCCTTCTGCTCTTCAACTGTACGGCTGTGTTACAGGCAGGATATGGACCCAAATTCAGGACTCAGGAAAGCAGGAGTGAAGGTAAAACGTGCCTTTGATCTGACAGACTCTAGGACCTGAGGGCGAGGAAACACACAACCACAAGGGACGACTCAACAGAGGACAAGAGGACACTGAGACGGTTTCTACAAACACGGGATAATGAGGGGATGAGTAACAGGTGGAAACACACCCGGGAACGACTAACAGAACGACTGTGTGGGAAGTTAAACTAACCTGTAGAGGCAGAGGACATTACCCGCCAAATTAAAACAGGAAGAGCAACAACAACAGGAAAAAACATGAGTAATTCAACACAAAGAGACAAACAGACACGGAAACACAAGAGAGGCGGGAACAAAACACAAGCCAAAGTGAAACAAGAGCAGAACTAGAGCTGAAACTAAAACTAAACGAGGAAATACAAAACCCAAACACCGGACTGAAATGATCCCAATGAGAGAGCCTGTTTAAATAAAGGATTAAATAATAAAAATAATCCATAAAACATCAGCTGCAGCTCTAATCCGAGCCCCTTTGGAATGACTAAACTCCTCCAATTTCTCCAAGCATGACCTGAGGAAGCTAATTTCCTTCCTATCTGTGTCCTGCTCTCTCTGTACGCTGTCTTGATGGACTTTTTAATTCCTAAATTGCCTCTAAAGGAAAAAGAAACGAGGAGCAAGAGGAGGCTGCAGGAGGTGCTACAATCAAAGATGCACAGATGTGGTACGCAGCTGGAAAACAGTGGGAGGAAGACCGTATGAGGTGTTACCTTGAATTTAGAAGCTGTTATATTTAAGCTGATGGGAGAAAAAGACCAAAACAAATGTGTGAATTTTTTTAATCCAGAAAGAAAAGAAACGAACTCCTGTGGAGATGTTGGGAACGTTTCCTGGAGCCTGCCAGGTGTAAAAATAGCATATTTGAACAACTCGAGTCTTATTTGTGCTTCAAATCTAAACCCCAAATGTGACACCCGGCCACACTGTGTGCTGCTGCGACTCTGACATGCAGCAGTTCAGGGATTAACCTGCTGCACCAGATGGCTACGTGAAACTGGATACTGCAGGACTACATGTGAACGTCTTCCCCTCCAAACACTGACCTGCACGCAGCCTCGGAGAGAGAAATTCAGCGTATACAAGCAGCTGTTTTAAATCTGAGGGGAGATTAATTGTCCTGATTCAATAAATAAAAACTTCCAGATTCATACTAAATTATTTCTACTATCTCAGAATTTTAAAAAAAGAATGAAAGAAAAGAAAAAGTAGAACTGTAAAACAAAAGTTATGCAAACATCCAAATGTTTTTCCAAAGACAGCAGATATCTCTACAGGCTATAAGACAACATACTACAGAATCTAACATGCAACAGTCATAAAACAGAACAAATGGGCATTAAATACAAAACAATACACATGAATGCACTCATATGACATAATTCACAGTCCCACCTCCTCAAGTCTTAGTTTTTACCCCATCTTAGTCCCGCCCACCAAAGATGCAAGAGAAGTTGTCGAGGTAACAGAAAAAAATATACTTCCTGCCTTCAGAGTCTCAGTGTAAAGCAGTTAAATATAATACGTTTGGCACAGCTGCGCTACAGCCGGATTTTATGACCTCATATGGAGGATGGAGCGATCCTGACATATTTTTATTAAATTTACAACATCGCTCAGTGTGACAAGATAATCTCCACTGAAGGCTGGCTCTCACAGGCTGACTGCCACGTCCAGCGTTACAGCAGAAAGAAGTCTCGATGGATAATTTCCTTCTTCATTTAAACTGTGCAGGTGATTTTTGTCACTGATGCAATTCACTGAACTGGATCTGTGGACTGTGTTGGTGCTGCTGTTGTCTTTTAAAGCATAAATAAACACAATTATCTTACAAATAATCTGCTTTCGTGTTTGGTTCAGACCATCAGAGGAGTTTTAATGAATGATAAGTATTTTGCTTGGATATATTTGGCTGATATCAGTGTTTACGCATTTCTATTACAAATATGCTCGTTTCTCAAAAGCTCGGCAAAAGTCCAAGAGCTTCAAATATAAAAGAAAAAAAAACTCAGGCTTCCCAACTTCCTGTCCCTTCCTGCATGGTAAATAATTTTCTTAATGTTTTTAATAGGAGATGCTAAAATATCAAATACTATAGTTCCATTTTTTTATTTTTATAGTTTCTGATGCTGCTTTTCTGTGAGCATTAGTGATGTCACAGACTTCTGATAGCGTCACTTTCAACAGCACAAGCAGCTGCTTCTTATTTAGCCTTTAACTTCACTCCAAACATAATGGTTTGGAGATGGGTGGCTGCTTACATCTTTTCTATACAGTCTAGGTCTAAATCTGCAGCAGCCACTCTGTGGAGGGATTTAACATTATTTTGTGCATAAAAACATTTTTTTACTACAGTCAGTAGGATATTTTAAATTGTGTTTTATTTGTCTTCATTGTAGTCTATTTAATTTTATTGAGCTACTTCCATCTGTGTTTGTTGTGTTTAACTTAGATGCTGTGATGGGTATGACAGTAACAACAATAATAAAGGTGTTTCTCATATCCATTCTCCCTTCACTGCTGTTTGTGAGGTATGTTACAGCTGGATTCACGTGGTCCCCTGGGTGTCCACGAGGTCCCTCTGACGTATCTCACCTGTGGCTTGTTGTGTACTTGGCCTCAGCTCGGACTGCCCTCTGCTCTCTTTGATATTTGGGCTCCACGGCGGCATGATTGGCCCTCCTGCAGTCCCGGTTCGCTTTGGAGCAGTTCTGTGGAGGTTTGGGGGCAGTGGAGGTGGACCTGGTTCTCCTCTCGCTCCCTGGTTTGGAGGGTGACCCCTGCGCCCCGCCGGCCGGTCTCTGGCACCGCTCAGGCTGCGGGTTTCTCGGACAGCTAGAGGCTCGGCTTTTACGCACAGCGGGAACTCGGAGCCCACTCTGCGACTCTTTGGCTGCTTTGGGTCTCTCCTGGGTTTTCCTCGTTGTATCGACTGGTTTAGGCTTGATGACTTTAGTTCCTGGCATTTTTACCTCATTTGGATGTTTCTGTATCCGGTCTCGATGGTTGGAAGGGACCCTTCATCATCATCATTTTCTTCTTCCACGTGTGTTTAAACAACATGAACATTAAAATCTCCACGTTTCCTTCACTGTTGAGCCGGTTGCTATGGCGCTCATGCCTTAGCAACTCCTGAGTCAAGGCTGACAGACTGCAGGAAAATTTCTAGTTCATTATTTCAAAATAAAAGCGCCGCAAAAACGCTCCTTATGGGAAAAAATGTCTTGGAGAGAAAAGAAGTCTCAATAATAAAATCTCTTTTACATATACAATATATATTTTATTTATTTCATGGCATAAATAACAGAAAGTGACTGAAAATAAACTAGTAAAACTGAAGATAGCACAGGGCTGTTGTTAATTACAGAAGGTAAAATTTGGTGTTTTCAAATCAGACCATTATCTATTCAGGACTTTGAGCGGTTCTTGATCAGATTTATCAGATATATTCTACAAATCTGCTGCTCTAAAGAAAAAATAAAAGGCTCCATGTAGAAGACACCGAATAAGCAACCAATTCACATAAAATTAATAAACATACAGGGCAATTTACAAAGTTGAGCTTCTCAAATAAATGTCGAAAATGTATTTAAGAAAACATTCTTGATGTGCAGTTTAAAGAAACAGCTGTGTCTACATTTGTAACATGTCAGCGGGATACTGTTGTATTTTATTATAGGTTACTTAAACAGGGTTTTGCAAACTGCTGCATCTGTTTTATTTTTGCCTTTTTTTCTCCTCCAGCATAAAAAATGTCACCAAGAAACAAATGTCAAACATAAAGTTACAGTTTCTCATTTTATTTTGAAATCTGGATGGATTTCCGGTTTTACTCCCTTTCTGCTTCCACTCGACGCAGGTGCGGATTAAAGTCAGTGACGCAGCAGAGTATTTGCTGTCAGGTCAATCATCCGATTACTGACACGCGACGCTCACAGGTCACATGACCACACATACTGGGAGCTTACAGGACACGCAGTGTAACTGGGAAGTTTTTTCCCGGCTGAATAAATGCAGACGCCTAAATATTTGATCAGGATTACCGTGGATCCCTCCGTCCACACACTGATGCGTTACATGAAGAACGTGGTTTGTGTGTTGAATAAACAAAATGGTGTAAGACGTGTTTATAGGAAGTCATAATCCAACAAAAGTTTTCATAAAGTCGTCACGATGCAGACTCAGAAACATGATCATAATTATTTATGGTTAATCTGGGAACAGGTTAGAAAGAGAGTGAGAGCGATTTTTAGCATTGTGAACAGTTTTTGTCCTCCTGTGTGTTTTATGCAGAGTGTCTGTCAGTAACTCTCTAATGTCTGTGGCTAAAGAAGAGCATGTCGAGCCACTGAAACTCACTTTGGCCCCCTTAGCTGAGCGTCGTTTAAACCAAAGCCCACCTGAGTGTTGCTGCTGACTGTGTCCATCTGTTTATAACCACAGTGTACCATCTCCTCATGGAGATCATCTCCTCCTAATGAAAACAGTGTCCAACGCTGGTAGCAGAAAGGTGCACATAATGAGTGAGCATATATTAGCAGATAAGAAGCAACTAAAGCTTTAAAATAAATGGCATGAAGGAGAAAGTGCAATAGCTGTATCCACAGTGTAGCAGAGTACAAGGACTTTAAACTGTACTTCAGTAAATGTGCTGAGTTCATTTACGACTGGTCCAACTCACGATCTCATCCACCGGCCACTGCAGGGTCATCTATAGTGGTGTACGGTGGTGCGTGTGTGTGAATGGCGGGTGCAGTTATTCTTCAGCTGTGGAGCTGTTTGTTTTGCACTCTGCACAGATTCCAGCTGCTGTCATAAATCTTCTCCTCGGCCTGATGTGGGATGGATTCCTGCGTCATTAAAAGGTTGATTTGTTTGAATAAATGTGCAGAAAACACGGTAAACAGGAAAGCTTCGTCTTTTTCTGAGTGAATCACACAGTTCGTCATGTTTCACAGAGCTTCGTGCTAATTCTGAGGAAGTTGGAGTCCATGAACATGACTAATTTATTGTACAAGAAGAAGAAGTTAGCTGATGGTCAAATGGCTGAAAGGTATTTGGTTTAACTTGCAAACATATATTCAAATAAAGCCAAACTGAAGTTCTGAATCTGATGTTTGTGTGAACTTGACAAAAAGTCAAAGGTCAAAGGTGCATCCTGTGAACAGGAAGTCTTAATCTTGACTTTGAATTTGACACATTTAAAAAACATCAAGGGGGATGGCAGGCTGTGTAAATTATTACAGTTATACTTTCTCCTTCCTTGTTACAGCTAATTAAGAATATCATAGAATATCATCAGAACTTGTATTATGTATATTTTGATCATATCAAGGCCAAAGGTTTTTCAGTGTTTCAGACACAAAGCTCATATTCTTTAGTAAAGAACAGTTCACTTTGGCAAATGAACTCTGTGCAGAGAGTCAGTGTTTACAGTGTTCACACTTCTTCTTTGTAACTTCTGCCGTTCTCTATGACATGCAGGATATCAGCTTCTGGAAGTCCTAAATGCCATAATGACCAAATGAGTGCAGTGAAAGAAACTAACAACAGTTCTAAAAGGTTTATTTAACAAGTTTTTAGAAGTTACCGACACTGGAAACAGCAGCAGGAGATTGTGCAAGTAACTCTCTGATTACAGGAAGGTTTCAGCCAGAGGTGGTCCAGAATCAATCTTAGCTTCAAGAGGAAGCTGAGCTGGTATTATTTTCATCTAGAGGCTGTGGAGGATGTTCTGACTGGCCAGAGGAGTCCAGAGGAGACTGGGAGAAGGAGCTGTGGAGAGCGGGCAGGCAGGTACACTGCAGGTGAGAATTCCTTGGATAGCTGGTAGCTATTGTGATAACAATTTATGATAACAAATTGAAGTGACAGCAGGTTTGGACTGAGGAATGTCCACAACAGCAGAGGAACGTCATTAGAAAAATTACTGGAGGCAGATAAGAGCGAAAGGTTAAGCAGGGCATGACACAAAACTTGTTCTAAGCATGAGTGCGCCGATTAGCACTACTGTAGTGACAACAGTCTGACAGAGATTGAATGCCAAACACAATCTTTAAATAGTGCTCACTGGTGAGAAAATGAAAGGCATGTGTGATTAGCAAAGCCTGGGAAACAGAGACTCCTCCAGCTGGTGGCCCCAGCGAGGGCCGCCGGCACACAACTGCACCTGAGAGGAGAGAGAGAACGCAGAGAAGGAGAAAAACCTCCAAACAGCGATCAGTGCTCCAAGGTCTTCACTGTTTGTGGACTTCTTCTTGTCTACATGCCTTTAAGAACTGATCATTTACCACGATTAGGTTTTCTGACCATGGATCCAAAATGCTGATCTAATGATCTTTGAGCCACTTTTCACTTCTGCTCCATGTTTGAGGCAGGCTGGCTGAATCGTCTTTCTCCAGGTGGCTCTGTGCAGTGAGATTTTTGGCTCTGCCCTCGGAGGGGAAGCTGCTCGCCCCTTCACACCTGCAGGTTGTTTCCGGTTGAGTGGCTGCATGTTTCATGTTCAGGAACCAACCCTGGTGTTGTCTCTCCAGGTGATTACTTCCCGTCCCCTGTCATCGGTTTCCTCTGAGTGTTGCAAAGTAACTTTTGCTTCTTGTGTCCTCTGCTGAGCTTCGTACCCAGATAACTTGCCAGAAAAGCTTGCCTGTTTCACATCCATGATGTTCCAGTCACCAGAGTTTAGCCCTTATGCTTGCCCACTCCACTCTGCCGGGTCTCTTGCAGGTACCCCCATCATCGTCTGGACACCAATAATGGAAACAAACACAGATATCAAAGCAACCATTCTGTTTTCCCCACTTACCTGCAGTAGCTGCTTTTCTCCCATCTACAGACCTGTAAACATGCCTCACAAATCTTGGGATTTTCCACAGACAAATGATTTTTTCAGATTTCCCAAACAGTCAGAAGTTGGCTTCATCAGAGAAAACAACTGTGCACCAACCCTCTGCTGCCCCTTGAACTTCCTGCAGATTTCCGGTGTGTCCTTGAATGTTGAGGCTTCTCTGTTGTCCCTTGATGCCTCACTGTGGCTGCAGACGCACTCATGCCTGCTCACTTCTGGAACGATGACTCAACCTCACTCTGAAGGAGGCGGTGATCCTGGCGCTCCATTGTGCTGAAGCCTTAACAACAGCAGCTGAACGGCTCTCAGTGAAGCATTTGATGATTCAGTGAGATTCAGTTTCTCTCAAGAGGAAAATTCATAGAAGCAATTTAAAGAAATTGCTTCTATGAATTTTCCTGCATGTGAGGCCATTTTAGGGCTGTATGAGTTTCTTTTGAAGTAACATTGCTAAAACAGGAAGTTGTTGTGACATCAGCTAACTCGCACTCACTCATTTAATGTCAGGGCCAAAACTTTTTTGATAAAGTGAACTTTCATACTGACAAAGCTCCTGCTTGTGACACCCAGAGGACAGTAATATAAAGACACAACAACTGAGGCAACAAAGTTGGCAAAACACAATGTTGGCTTGACTGTAGTCACATTTTGTGAGTTAGCTTATGACTGTGAAACAGGCCTGTTCCTTATACGAGTTTTGGACATATCACATGGATCAAACAAGCTCAGGTTCTGAAATCCTTGAATGGTCACAGAGGGTCACAGGATCAGCTTTTACACTTTACACTAAACTTTAGACTGAAACATCCTGAACACCACAGTATGGATCTCCTGGCTGGGAAAAATAGTTCAAAATCGCCAAATTTCAGCCAAAATCTATGAACTCTGAAAATATCAATAATATGAAGTTAAAATATTACGACTGTACCTTCAGTATTTTGTATTGGCATGGCTTCATAAAAAATACTGAAGGCAACGTAAAGAGGAAAATATCAGCGGATCCTGAGGTGGTCAGATGAGAACCTTTTTCAAGTTTGGGTGATTTGATGTAGAAGGATCCAGTATTGACCCAGTTGCCAGCATTAACGGCGCTCTGGATTAAATCAGCAACAACGCTCAGACTGCGTGAGCATATGTAAGAGAGAGTTTATGCGTCTCTACCTGTTCTGCAGTTTTTCTAATGCGAAATGTTGAATTCACAGCATTTTCAGCACCTCGTGGCCCTCAATGACGGCTCTGATCGCGTCTTTGCTCCCAGTGTTGCTCTCACAGTAACACAGTGCTGTTGCACGGCTGTAAACGCAGTGTTACAGTGTGCATGCATGGCTGTATATCAGCGTCTTTGCGGTCCTCCTGAGCTCTGAGTGGTGCTGTCTCGCATCTGTCGCCCTGCAACGACTGAACTTCCATTGCATTTCTCCAGCAACGGACTAACCAGGCCCCTCGCAGCCGCTACACGGTGCCCCCGAGCCGGGCGGATTCCCACCGCAGACCCGGGAGGTGAGACGGTGGTGGCACAGCGGAGGACGACGGACTCCATAACCACTGCGAAGGCCGGATCTACGGCGGGGAAAAGCCCAGGATGTGATGAAATCCTAAACAAAGTGCGACACACACACAGACACACACAAGCCCCTGCACATCATAAACGGGCCCGTCTTGCACTGCAACTTTGCGTTTTTGGCTCTCGGTGGGCGCAGAAGGCGGATAATCATAGAGGTGAGGTCGGGGAAATTATTGTCTGGGGAAGGGTGACGCGCACTTCTCAGCAGCCCCTGCGCTGTCAGACGAGGAAGTGAAGCTTCACACACGCCCATTTGAGCCTGTCGACCCTGCTGAAAAAGCCCAGAGCCGCTCATCAGATAACACAGCAACGGACTTTCCAAACATGCGCCCACTTTCGGATGGACGGCAGCGGGAATAACCTGCAGGACGTCGAGCATTTCAGCAGGTAGGCGAGCGAAGCGCTTTACGCGCAACGTGGACATGACAATTCTCCAAAATGTTATTATCGTGAGATTTCTCCCCTGTGAAGGCCTGTCTCCATCTTTCTTTTTTCTTTTTTTATAGTCACATGTATGATCTCTGGCCTAACTGTCACTGTGCACTGTGACTCATTGCTATCACCACCATCGTCTGAGGCGGACTCGTTCAGTTAACAGGCTGCGGGCCAGATGTCAGCATCTGCCCGCTGTGCGTGGACGAGCACCTGCCTGCGTGGTGGTTTGCGTGAATTTAGCTTACTTCTGGCCGCACGCTCAGCTCCCATTTTAACCAGAAAACCTACTTCCCAGGAGATCTTGGCCCTTATTGCGCCCTGATCTCCACATGTGTGAACTTCAAACAATGAGGCAATCCCCGTGTAGCAGAGGCTCCTCATGTGTGTACTGTATACAGATAAAACCTATACGTGTTGATTCTAAATGGAGACTAATCGGTTTTCAGGGTAATATCAGAGTTATTCATGTCATTTTTAAGCAGAAATATGTTTGTTCGAGTTCATTAAAGAAGCTGCTTTTATGTTTTATTCAATCGTTCTGCTGCTAAACTGAGCTCTGGATGATTAATATAACAAAACATGGCGTTTAAAGACTTTAAACTAAGTTCTGAGAACTCTTGATGGATTTTTGAGGCTCTTTGTCATCATTTTTAGACTGAAGCAGACTGAAGCAGACCGCAACGATAGACAAAGTAATAAACTGAAGAAATGATCTACATATCTTACAGTATCTTTCCCTTTTCCAAATGATAGAGTGCACAAGAGTGCAGATTGTGATCTAAGAGGAAAGATATTTTGCAGGGAGACCTCCTGGACTTATCCTGGGGTTCCTGTGGTTCAGCAGGCCACGTTTTGGACAGCAAAGTACAATACAAAAGACAAGTGTTTTTAATCTTGTGTTTTTAATCTACATTGTGTTAATTAGAGAGCTGGACAAGTGGTCAGTTTAGCTTAGTCAAATCATTCATTTAAATCATTCTTTAAACACACGTGACTGAAATTTGTTGGTTTCAGCTGAAGATGATGGTTTAGTTGATTTTCTTGATATTAATCTGAGTCTTTGAGTTCTGTACTGTTGGTCAGACAACAAAAAATAGATTTTCAATTAAGATATTCAATTATTCCATAATAATATTGTGTTTATATTGAATACAGATGCTATTCTTCCATTACTAAAAGAATTATAGTGATCCTAGAAAATGAATATCTTACAGGGGAACCTCCTGGACCTGCACTGGGGCCCATGTGGTTCTTCATGCCACCTTTTTGGATAACAACTTAATAACATGGCAAACCATGTAAAGTGTCCATCATAACTCATTGATGAATCGATAAAATTAAAACCTCAACAGGAAATTATTTAGAAATCTGACAGAAACTCAGTAGTTTAGTAGAAGTGTTGTGGGATTACTACGCTGAATACAGAGAGTGATCATAGATGAAAAATGATTTGCAGGGTGACCTCCTGGAAAATACTGAGACCCCTGTAATTCCCCAGGCCACACTTTGAACAGCAAAACAAAATAAAAAAAAATAAAAACCATGTAGACAAACCTGTTAGTTATCGAGTTATGTAGATACTTTGCTCGTCATTTTTTAAGCAAAGGTGGCACAAAGTTGTTGGTAAAAGTGATGTTTTTATTCTCTGTTAGGTTGAGCTTGCTAGTTATACAAATCAGACTATAATTTATTATTTTTTTGTGAAAAGTGATGGTAAATAAATCAATAAAGGTTAGATTTTCATTAAGCATGATCAGTTTTCACATGATTTATTGCACTAGAAGGAAAAAGGGGACCTCATGGAACCACACTGGGGCCCCTGTGGTTGCCACATTTGGACAACAAAACGAAAGCACAAAGCCATGTGACACTTTTGCATTGTTATTGCCAGTAAATGTTATTGTTCCTGCATGTGTTGATTTATATCGTTCTTATAAGTTCATTTTATAACTGCTTCCAGTAGCTGACCTCATATTCCAGAGTCTTTGAATTGCTTTGAATTAGAGATGTTTCCATGTTCACTGGGAATCTTTTTAGTAAAAATTTGTGGGCGTCTTCACAACCATCAGTCAGTCAGGAAGTAGTAAGGGTGGAACTTGGCTTTTTTATAGCTAGCTGTGATCAATAGAAATACAATCGTGTGCAACTTTAAGTGAATAATAATATGAAAGTGAAGGGAGGATGCTTTTAAAATGACTGAATTTTAATCATCAGCTAAATGCAGGAAGAGAAAAAACTGCTGCTGGACTCTGTGTCTACCAGACTGTTTGAACTCATCTGCTGCTGCGGTTAAAGGAGTATTCAAATCCCTTATAGGGGACCTAATCTCCTCATTATTTCCTCTCACATGTCTACTGTTTCAGAGGTGGATGTGCAGATTGAATACGGCCAGGTCAATGTATGTTCAAGCATTCGCTGTGAGCCAAAGGCTCGGGCTTCAGGCTACTCTAAGCACTCTGTTTTTACCATTTTTTTCTACTCCTAGATATTTATGATGTAATAGAGACAGGATATTTCTAATATAGTCATCTCAGACAGAGCAGCCCCTCCTACCCTGTGCTGACAATGGACAGCCAATCAGAAGAAAGCCTTAACCCTTTAAGGAGGAGCTAAAATGTTTTGTTTTTTCTAAAATTACTTATTTCAGACAGGGGGTGACTGAGGGACTGCACCAAGGCCACAATGAGACAAAGAAGGATTATTCTGAAATTGAAATACACTCATTATGGACGTTAATGTCATGGTCATTTTGAGCAGCAGGAATTATGCCAGAAGCTTGCTGATGCTTACCAAAAGCACCTGGTTAAAGTAAAACTTGCTAATAGACATTTAATTATATATTTAAAACCTTGGATGAGAGAAAATCTAAAGTAAATTCAAACTTATGCACCCAATTCTTGTTTTTTTAAAGTCCTTAGAGATGTATGCTGTTCCACCAAACAGTTCAAAGAATCATCAAACACCTAAAAGGACCATGAAATTCATTACTGTAAACATCTGACCACAGCTGTGTGCTGCAGAGTCCAAGTATAAAAATAAAGAGTTGCAATCGTCACCTTTTAGTTGTGAAATTATTTATTTTCTAATTTTGTTTTTCTGGCAGAATCTTATCTTTATATTAATCAAGTTTCAGTTCTTGTCATCTAATGAGGTGTTTGCGTTCTGCTCAACTGCCAGCTCACAGTTTACTTCCATATTCACCCCTATGTCTTGTAGCCCTCTGTGTCTGTGGTTCTCTGGCTTACAGAGAAAAAACAGTTCAGTGTCACAAAATTCAAAACTGAACCCCCCCCCCCAAAAAAAACAAAAACAAAAACGTGGCTGCTGGAGACTGGGGAACAGTCTTTAATGTGTGAAATTATATAAAACAAGTAAAACTGGGTTAAAGCTGGGTTTAAGATTAAATTGTGCTCTATTAACAGTTATTGCGCTGAACATTAGAAATAACATCACGGGTACAATAAAGGCCCCCAGCCAGAGAGCTGGAAAATAGTACAAGAGGTCAAATTTAATAATCATTTTAATATGAATATAAAAAGTATAATTCTTGTTACACTAATAGAAAGCTATTTTTTGCTGGGGGACCTCCTGGAACCACACCGGGACCTCTGTGGTTTTTCAGGCCACACTTCGGACAGTAAAGGAAGTAAGAAAAACTTGCAGAGTGTTTGCACTCTTGTTGCATGAAAAGTTACCCACTAGAAACTAGGGCTGCTCAATTAATCGAATTTTAATCTCGATTACGATCTGGGCTTTCAACGATCATTAAGAATGACTGAGCCGATTATTAGCACCTCCCTCGTGCTTTACTCTCGCGCTGCTCCGTGTGGCAAATTGAGCGCACCTCTCTGCGTTTCGAACACGCATCACAACAATAAAGCTTCTAGCTTCTCGGAAAGCTAGAAGTTAGCTTTCCGAGCTAACTTCTACTTAGCTCGGAAAGCTAAGTAGAAGTTATTTAGAGAGGAGAGGATAATGGCTGCTGAAGAAAGAATGCCGTTGGTTGAAAAGAGAGATAAAACAACTTCAGTGGTGTGGAAACATTACGGGTTCACGCAGTCAGACGTGGATCAAGTAGACATGTGTAAACTTTGCTACGGTGTCGTAGCTGCACCACAGACCGACACTACAAATCGACATACCTCAGTGTCAGTTTGATGCAATTGTGCATTGTGTGGCTACACAGCTTGCCTTGAGGTTTGGTTATTTGTATGCATAAATATTATGCAGTATTGTGAAGTTCACTAAACATAGATGTTTACATTTTTCATTTATTTTGTATATTGCAAACATTTGCACTGTAATCAGTATTTGCAAACTATTTTATATTATTTTTTGACAATCTTTAAAGCCATTATTCAATATTGTTGAATAATTGTTATTGTTAAATAAATATCGTCAAATAATCGAGATCTCAATTACAGTGAAAATAATCGTGATTATCATTTTTGCCATAATCGAGTAGCCCTACTAGAAACCGAGGGGGCATTCAACAACAACACTCGAGTGTTTTGTTTAAGGAAAAAATTTCCCACCAGCAAACAAAAACAAAGACATGAAAAGACTAATTTAAAAAAAAGTTTTTTCTGCACATTTCAATTGAACTGAGTAAAAAAACTAACAAAGTCATAACTAAACTGTGATTATAACATCTGCTCTGCTCTTTAACATATATGTGGCCCACTTTATAGGACATTTATAGGAAATGTGAAAGATTGGCTTTAAAGGTCTGTGACAGACATCAAGGTTGGGAAACGTGGCTCTGGGATTTTGAAACGTGCTGTGGGTAAAAGTACATATTTAGGTAAGATATGACATGTGTGGCTTTCTTTAGCACTTATCTACTTTAACTGAGCACTCAAAACACCTTTGTTTTACTACAAATTACTGTCATGTGACTACAAATGAAGCCAGGTGGATCCTCCCTCAGGAACCTTTGAGTTTCAGTCATTTTCTGGGGAAGTTTACAGCAGAAACGTTTTTATGTAAAGCAACACTCAAAACTCCGGCACCAGCTAACAATGCAACATTCTGCTAAAAAATTAACTACTCCTCTCATTTAAAATAATCCCTGCTGAGTCAATGCTTTGGTTTTGTTTTAGTAAGTAACCTGTTTCACCACCTGGTGAGGTCATTTATGACCTTTTTCAAAGGCTCTTTGGGTGTTTATCAATTCTGTGCTGTCTCCTTTATCTGTGGCAGAGGTTCTGAAATCTTCTAATGTAAAACTGATTATGGCTAGGAATCATTTTTATACAAAAATGAGTCTATTTCATGACATTGTGGGCATAAAATGTCTGCCTCAATCTCTCAGCTGCACTAAATCTTTCTACAATAGCTCTGTTAGCCATGGCTCACTGCAAGACATCTTAGTGTGTAAAAGAGGAAAATTGCAAGAAGTCAAAGCTTATAATGTTCAAAAACTAAACTGCCAAATATATTTCCACTCTACTTCCCATTCTCCTTGCCACACCAACGTGCCAGTTCCTGTAAAAACTGTGAAAAGTTGCGGAAGTAGACAAATGACAAATTCATGATGGGAAACCCGTCTAAATATACAGCTGCTCCTCACTTGAAGCTGAAATGTGTCACGTATTCACATCGAATTCTTTTATTTTAATCTATATATATCCCTGGAGTGTAACAGCTCTCAGACATATATACACCTATAAGCCATTTCATTAGGTACACTTTGCTCAAACCATTTGAACTGACTCAGTTCTTTGTGACCCAGATTCAGCAAGTTGCTGGAAACACCCCTCAAAGATTTTGGTCCATATTTCTTCTTCTTGCCTGACAGGTGTGGTCTTCTGCTGCTGAAGGTTCAGCATGCTGTGCGTTCAAACGTGCTCTTCTGCATACCTTGGTTGTGATTTGAGTTACTGTTTTCATTCTCTTGACATAAACAAGCCATTTTCACCCAACAGATTTCTGTTCACATGATTTTTCTCTTTTCCTCTGTAAACCTTACAGATGGCTGTGCGGGTAAATCCCAGCAGATGAGCAGCTTCTGAAACACTCGGACCAAAGTCACTGAAATCACCAGAGTAAATGTTGTGATATCAGACGTCCTCCTCCTCCTCCTCCTCCTTTTCCCTCGCGGCTCCTTTGTGGTTATACACCTCCCTCTGCTTCTTTCATGTTGTCATTGGGAGGAGATAATTGTGCTCTAAATAACTCTGGAGGGGTTACGTGTCCCACCTATGCCCCGTAACTACTCCGTACAGGAGCATTTCAACCTTGGATGAGTGCCAGAAGCTTTAACCAAACTGGGCAAGGTCATCATCTAAAATTACATTTAAATCATTTCAATATATGCAAAATCCCGTTTTGTAACATTTGCATGCCTCTGAATAAATATAAAGTTTCGCTCACTGAGCTGACATGTGGAGGACTCAGGGCTCGGCTAGTGGGAGGACGTTTCTCTCTGCTATTTATTTATGATGGAAGGATAAGGCCGGATTTAAAGAAACAAACCGGGTCATTTTTGTCTGCTTATTCTGAAGACGTGTAGGGGCGTTTGAGCGTTGACAGGATAAACTGACTTTGTTTATCTTCTTGGTGAAAAGGTCGTTGTTTTTCTTGTTCCTGTTTTCTTTTTGGGTGTGAAAACTTCACGGATCCTGGGTCTGATGCATCAGTTGCAGATACATGAGCTGCATGGTTACCTTCATTGCTGATTAACATGCAGGCTGTTTGCTCAGGTCGTTTTTTTCTATGTAATGTCAGAAAAGTCAAAAATAAGAAAGAAAAGAAGAACACTTTCATACTTGAGTTGTTAGAGCCAGAGGATATTTGGAATTTTTGGCTTAAAAGTGACAGAAATGAATCAGTTAACGGTGTTTTAAGGACACTGATGCAGCCTGTGGTCAGATAATCCAATAATTACTCCTCCACAGATTGCGGTATGGAGATCAGGAGACACTTTTCTGTTTTCGTTTTGCAGCGGCGGTTCAGATTAACTGCTGCAGTGGCTCAAATCCAAAACACACGGATGAAGTTGACAGTAAGGGTGTCGTGTTTCACACAGCCCGAGTGTGCAGCTTTAAAGAGCGAGGCATGAGCAGGTCCTCAGGGGCGAACTTTAACTCCACGCAAAAAGGTTTAATCAAATTCGCCTTTACTTAAAAAAATGTGCAAACTGGCCTAAAAAAATGAGATAGTGTCAACATGAACAAAGTCACGTGAACGTAATATATCAAAGCAGAATAAAAGAGTTAATTGGACTTTATACAACCTTTGTTTAGCAAATTTTATATTATGTATACTCAGAAAATGTGCAGCCTAGATTTTCAAAGACAGTTTTGAGTGCTTGTGTATATTTAATGCTTTAACGTGGGCTTTATTTACTCAAAGTACTTTTTAAAGACTTATTTTAATAATTTTCTCAGTTCTGCAGTTGTTTTCTGTGTTTTTACTTCCCCAGTTTGTTTCAGTGTTACTTTCAAAGCTCAAAGTCTCTTAACTTTGTAACAAAGTAATGCATTACTTAGCACACAGAGATCAGGCATAACGTCCCAACATTGTGTTGGTCCCCCTTTTGCTGCCAAAACAAGCCTGACCCATAAAGGCATGGACTCCTCTAGACTTCTGAATGTGTGCTGCGGTATCTGCATCCTCTAAACCTTCTGAGGTGGGTCCTTAGAAACTCGCTGCTGTGCTCCTCACACCATCCCTGAACCATTTTTCTTTGTGGCCGGGGTCATTTTCCTGCTGAAAGAGGCCACAGCCATCAGGGAATGCCATTTCCATGAAAGGTTGTACATGTTCTGCATCAATGCTTTGGAGGATGGTACGTGTCAGTGTTTGGGCAGAACGTTGCCTAAAGCATTACACTGCCTCTGCTCGCTTGCCTCCTTCCCACAGTGCATCCTGGGGGCAGGTGTTCCCCAGATAAGCAACACACTCATCCGGTCATCTACGTGATGTAAAAGAAACACAGTTCATCAGATCAGAAAACCTCCTTCTTTTTCTTCGTGGTCCTGTCCTGATGCTCACGTGTCCATTTTTGGTGGCTTTGGTGGCGGACAGAGGTCAGCATGGGCGCCCTGACTGGTCTGCATCAACCCTGTGATGCTCTGTGATCCTGCATGAAACTCCCCTCGTGCATCAGTGAGCCTTGGCGCTCTTGACTCTGTCGCTGGTTCACTGCTGTTCCTTCCTTGGACCACTTTTTGACAGATACTGACCCTGCAGACCAGGAGCACACCACAGGACCTTCAGAGATGTCGGCGTCACAGTTTGGCCTTTTGTCAAATCTTCACACTTGTCCATTTTTCCTTCACACATCAACTTTGAGGACAAAATGCTCCCTGATGTATGATGATGAAGAGATAATCAGTGTTATTCACTTCACCTTGACATGCCTGATTGGTAAATTTATACTGCTTTAAAAGTAATTTATTACGCTACTAATTACAGCTTTATGCAGCAGCGTCACCGTTGTACCTGCTGCTTAACAAAATAACAGAACTAAATTGATGTGCTCACATATCTGTGTTAATCAGGAGGACACAAGGATGATCTTTCTTCAGTACCTGATCCCATCCCCAGTCCCCTCCTCTTCCTCTTTTTCTCCTGCCTGGCAGCTCCATCTTCAACCCTTTTGTTCAGCATGTCCAGTCTCGCTTCTCTGCACGCGTCCAAACCGTCTCAGCCTCTAACGTTGAGCTGTCCCTCTGATTTGTCCATCCTCAGCCTCCTGTCTCCAAACCACACATCACAGCAGGTCTCACTACCGTCTTGTAAACCTTCCTTTTCACTCTTGCTGCTTTCACAAATCACCCCTGACACTCGTCTCCACCCACTCCACCCTGGCTGCACTCTCTTCTTAACCTCTCTTCCTGCTTTGGATGGTTGACTTCAGGTATTTGAACTCATCTACCTTCACTACCTCATTTGTATTGATTTGCATTGACATATTCTGGTCTTAAAGGAGGAAAAACTGCATTTTGAGGGTGGAACGGTTGGTGGACTAAATCTGGACCTGACTAAAGTTCAAGTCCTACACGACTGTTTTGATGTTAAATGTTTGTTTTTGATTTAAAACACAGACATGTCTCTTGTTCCTGAGTAGGAAGTGTTCTTGTTCCTGATTCCTTTTGCCTGAGAGGCAGAAGGAAAGTCATTAATATCCATTTGCAAAAACTTTGCTTTTGTGACCTATAATTTAATTTGTAATTAAATTTACAAATGTCACTGTCAACGTAACAAAAACAGAGTTTGCTTCTGCCTGAGAGGCAGAGAAGCTCTTTAACCCAATGGTCCTTTCGATATCAGGATTTAAAAGTTGATGCAAAATCTTACAAAGTGTTATCATTAAAACCACCTGGTTAGGTTTAAGCAATAAAAACACTCAGAGTCAGACAAAGCTCACAGCTTGGGGTAAAATACACCCTGTGTTTCCAAAGATCTGCAAGCTACGTGCTGCAGATGCAAAACACATTAAAGGTTGTGCTCAAGGACACAAACAAATTTGACCTGTCCAAAAGTAGAGTCCTTGAGTCTATCAGCTTTATTCTTGTATTTAAACAGGTTACTGAAGAAAGATCGTCCTTGTGTCCTCCTGATTAACACAGATATGTGAGCACATCAATTTAGTTCTGTTATTTTGTTAAGCAGCAGGTACAACGGTGACGCTGCTGCATAAAGCTGTAATTAGTAGCGTAATAAATCCCAAAAAGTTGGGACTTTTTGGGATTCCTGCACAACATT
The DNA here is from genome assembly GCF_001858045.2 of Oreochromis niloticus. Lineage (NCBI taxonomy): Eukaryota > Metazoa > Chordata > Actinopteri > Cichliformes > Cichlidae > Oreochromis > Oreochromis niloticus. The sequence continues at coordinate 2,209,603 of NC_031974.2, read as the reverse complement.
AAAAAGCTTAATTCATGTTTCTGGATACAAGTTTTCATTTGCCTCATTTTTTCTCCTTCTTCTTCTTTCTTCTCTACCTGATCCCAAAAAGTCCCAACTTCTTGGGATTTCCTTACCTGGATGACTGAGTGTGCATTAAGACGTTGTGCTGGTACAAATGTGGGTAGAAATGCACAAGTCTGTTCATGTCTGCTTTTGTTACTTGAAAATCAAGATTTGACTCTGCTTTAGCATCACTCTGGGAGTGTCTCGCTGCTAGCTTTGTACAGAACACGAGGTTGTGTTTGTGCAGATTGTTGGTTTTGGGCTCAGTTTGTTCTTAACCGTTAGATTGGCCGCCCACCACCTCCAGCTCGTCTGTGGGGGCGCCGAGGCTTCCCCCGGTGATAATCAATCCTCATGATGAACGTTAGGACTCACTTCCATGTTTTGTGTTAATTCTGAGAAGAAATGTTCCAGTTAGTTTGTTTTCTCTGGAACTTGAAATGCAAAATATGCAAATTAACTCTGTCCCTCTGTCTGTGTGTCTGTCTGTGCGCCTCAGCGTGCTTCAGTGTTGAAGGATGGACAGGGAGCTGGTTCGGCAGAGCCAATCAGATCACGGCGAGGCCACCAATGGAGCGAGCCCTCCGACCGCCACCGAATCCTCCACCACCCCTACGACCCCCACCCCTCCTCGGCTCACCCCCAACCCCATGCTCCTGGACTCCCCCACACCCTCGCTGACACCCACCACCTCCTCCCCTCCCCCGCCTCTCACTCCCGCTCCCTCCATCACCACAAACCATGGACCAAAGGCGGCAGCAGCAACGGCCGGCGCTCCGTCTCCTCACGTCCTCGTCCCGACTCCCCCTAAACTTACCTCCACCCCTGCCCCCACCCTCCGCACGTACTCCCGCCACAACCATTCTTCCAAAATTTCTCCCTCCATGCAAACCTCCCCTTCCTCCTCCCTTCTTCCTCCCCCTTCGTCCTCCTCCTCTCCTGTTGTAGCGACTGCTCCTTCACCACTCCTCTCATCCTCTCCAACTTCTTCTGCAACGCACAACAGCACCACCATGTCTACCAAGATCTCCACCAGCCTGACCAACGGGAGCACTAGGGTCCTCTCCGCAACCTCAACGCCAATCACACCGTTTCACACACCAGCCAGTCCACCTGGCAGACAGGTAAAGGTCACACACTGACCTCCAGAAACACTTGGAGACACATTTGTGCCCTGGAGTTTGTCCAGTTTGTCTTATTGTAATTTTGCTCATTAAACCATATCTGTGTTCATACATTGCACCCATTCAGTATAAGGACGCAGGTCTCCACCCTCTCATGCACAAATGGCCACGTCCAAGAATCCCACCATGACAGTGGCTAGAACGTTAACTTTGAGGCTTCCAAAAGAAAACCTATGGATGCCATCTTTTATGCACAGTCTACGGGTTGCATAAGGAGGAGGCCACATACTGGCTGTATTCATGAGACTGACAGCAGTCATTCAACAGGCTGATAACATTAGGATCAAATGTTTTTTAGCTTGAACTTGAACTTATTTAAACGATCCCTTCTCTGTGCGGTAAATGAATTGTGAAATAAAAAATGTCATATAGGCTTTTACAAGTGCAAAAAAAGAGGACGGTTGGTCACCCTAATAAAACACCTTAAACTCATCCCTGCACTAATGATGTTTACTTATACCGCCATTTTTACAGAACGCACAGCGAAGATTAAAATCACAGTTTTTCCTCTGTGGATTTTGTGCACAGGTGCTTCTCTGAAGCAAATCAGCTGAGAAACTGAGCGGTTTTTGCTTTTCTTACTCCAACTGTGGCAGACTGGTGACAGTTATGCCTGATATGAAGCATCAGTCTGCACATTTTGAAGCAGCCACAGATTTTTTTAGGATCCAGAAGTGATGATTTTTGGATGTAAGGGTGGAGGGCTAAGTTGATAGCTAGTGCTAGTGCTAGCTTTGTTAGCAAGCTTCATCCATAAACTGTAGCAGGTGCAACTTCTGTACGACGCAGCAAGCTACAGTAAATAAAAATGCTTGTTTAGACTCAGCAGAGGTGATGTCACTCAAAGCAGCCCGCCTCACATGCAGCACATGACAGTCAGCCGGCTTAAATGACTGAATCTGTATTTTATTCATATTTCTGTAACACGAGGTGTGTGAGAATCTTTTAAGCTGAGTTTCATTAAACGGGAAATGTTGAAATAACTGTTGAAAGTGACAGCTGACCTTTCAGGACCTGAACAAACGGATCTGATTTAACAAGAAAGATGGAGTGTGAATAATCTAAATATAAGAATGACAGACAGCTCGTTAGATGAAGCCTCGGACCTTTCACCTGTCAGGCTCCATCTGGGTCAGTCTTTGACTGTTTGGGGTTACAGTTTCCTCTTTGTTTGCTTTCATCTGAGTGTGTTTCACATCCTTACACTCGGGTCTCACTCTCTGTTAATTCAGTGAGTAAACAGGCTGAACTGTGAGCGAGCCACAGAGACGCTTGCGTTCACACTCTGTACGCAGGCGTTGCTGCATTCGATACAAAAAGCTGCACAGTCTGCGGTTCCTCATGTTAGAGCTTTTAAAAACATGAGCTTGAGATGAGCACGAAATCATGAACTTCAAGCCCGGCTTCAATGAAGCTGTTCTCAGAACTTTTTATTAGCTGGATGTCAGCAACAGAAAAGGACAGTTACTGATACCTGATGGCCACCGCTGCAGATTTTAAATGAAACAATCGACTGATTGTGATTGAAGTTCAGACTTTCCGCTTTAATTCAAAGGGCTCAACAGAAGTAAGTTTGTGTCTTCCTTCCTTTAGTAACTGAAAAGCTGCTGTGCTGGGTTGAGATCAGGTGCCCGATGTGGCCATTGAAGAGTATCACGTTTCTCTGCACTGGGTCGCTTTTGTGTTTCGGCTCATTGTCCGTCTGCACTCTGATGCTCTGTCCGATCAGTCCTGCAGCGTTTGTCTGAATCGGAGCAGAGATTACAGCCCTGTACACTTCACGGCTCATCCCGCTGCTTCTATCAGCACTCGCATCATCAGTAAACACTCGTGACCTGCTTCCACTGCCAGCCGTGCGCTTTCTCTGGTAAAGTCTAATCTGGCTCCTGTTCTTGAGTGTAACCAGTGGTTTGCACCCTGTTGGTGTAAAACCTGTGACGATGATCCTCTCTCAGAGTAATCTGTGGTCTTTAAGGTCTTGTAGTGTTGCTGAGCTGGGCAATGCTTTCCTGCTTTTTAAGAATGCACCAGATTGTTGATTTTTTTGTTTCTGTCTGATGGGTTTATTTGGTTTATTTGGACTTCTCAGTCGAGTGATGGCCTGTTTGTCTTGCACTGACATTTATTTGGACCTCGTGTTGAGAAATCCTCTGAAAAAGCAAACAAATGCAAATTCAATACTTGCATTTGGTGGCCATGAAAACACATTAAACAGTTGTCTAATGAATTTTGAGCCTCTGAAAATGGGCGACTGTGTATTAAAATAGTTCCTAAACATTTGAGGGAATACTTTTATTAAACCCCTTTAATTAAAGCTGAAAGTCTGAAATTCTGATTTAAAATCCACTCCATCGCCCAAAAAAGTGCCAAACTGTTACTAACAACAAATTTTACAAACCAGTATTTCAAGTCTTTAAAATTAAACCTGAAGCTATGAGATTAAAAGAACTATAAACAGATGTGAGCTGACTGGTGGAGAGAGTTTGTTGTGCTAATGAAGATGTCGACCAAGAAAGTGAATAATCTGCTTGTGGATGAAGCCGTTCATTGTTAAAGTATGAATTTAGTGGGTTTTTGTTGAAAAGAAGCATTAAAAATTCAACATTTTCATTGTTTACTTTTTTGGTTTTCACCCTCTACACACACACGTGCACACACACACCCAAACACACACTCGTGACTGCTTTGCTATTCGAGGAAATATCACTGCCCTAATTGCTTCCCTTTGTTCCAGGTATCACAGACTCCTGTGGGCACACCTGGTCTTGTGCGAGCCAATCAGAACCCCTCCCCTGTCAGGCATCCCAAGGTATCCCAGCAGACATTGCTCCTTGGGAAAGGTCTCAAAGGGTCGGGCCAAGACCAAGTGTTGCTTAGAGCTCAGATGGTAAACGCACACGCGCAGACACACACACACACTTTCATATATTTCCACATGCATTCTGTTCGGCTGCTGACAGTGAACAGGACAGAGCGTGCAGCTGCAGAAAGGATGACGAGTATTAAAATGAGCCAGTTTGAGGGTTAGAGTGACTTTAATGCTACAAGCAAATCTGAAAACACACGTTTTTAGATGTGTTTCATTTAAAAGGTTTCAAAGCAGAAATTTCTCTGAATACTAAACAAACACAGACACAGTGTAAATGATATTAAATGCACTGTTCTGCACCAAAAACCTTGTGATTTGAAACTGTCTGAAAACACAGAGGGGTTGACTATGAAGCAACTTCAGCAGGTTAAGGTTGTGTTGAGCTTAAAGTCAGACTTTTAAGTGTTACAGAGGTGCTTTACCTGGCTCAATCACCATGGTAACTGATGATGAACATGTAACCTGTTTGAGATTATGTGTTCTTGTTAGTTAGCAGCACATTTTCCCCAAATCTTTGATTTACAGTAGGGAGTACACATTATACACTCAGAGGCCACTTCATTAGGTACACTTTGCTAGTACGATGTTGAACTCCATTATCCTGCTGAAAGTAACCTTTGGAAGATGGATACACTGTGGCAATAAGGGGATGGACACGTTCAGCAACAACAGATAGCATCATTTAAACACCACAGCCTAAGAGGCCCACCAGCAGTATGAACAGCTGATACGAAGCTTCATGTTGTTTAAGCCAAATTCTGACACTACAGTCTTAATGTTGCAGAAGTCGAGACTCATCAGACCAGGAAACATGTTTCCAGTCTTCTGTTGTCCAGTCTTGGTGAGCCTGTGTGAACTGTAGCCTCAGTTTTCTCTTCTTAGCTGACAGAAAGGACACTCGGTGCGGTCTTCTGCTGCAGCACCTTCATGCTTTGCAGCATACTTTATCCTTACAATAATCACAAAGTTGCTGTAACAGTACATTCAACAGCTGCAGCTCTCCCACTGCCAGCCGTACACATCACCACCAACAACCACTAATGACAACAGCACAGCCTTTTATACTGGTGTGATTGCAGATGTGGCGCAGGTGCGTCCATCTCACCTGCAGCAGCATCGCAGACCACACCTCCCCACACAGTGGTTATTTGAGTTACTGATCTCTTGAAGCCATTCTCCTCCGATGTCTGACATCAGCGAGGCACATTTCACCCAGAGGGCTGCTGCTCACTGGATTTTTTCTTTTTTGGTTATGTTGGAAAATCCCAGCAGATCCTGAAATATTCCGACCATCCCGTCCGGCACCAACAACCTCATCACATTCAGAGTCACTTAAATCACCTTTTTTTCCACAAGCTCAGCTTTAACTTCATCATGTCGTCTCGACCGTGTCTACATGCCGAAATGCGTCGAGTTGCTGCCCTGTGATTGGCTGACTGGATAGTTGCATGCATGTAGCTAGTACCTGACTCCTACCACTAAGTTAAGCAATACATATATTTGTGTTTCATTGTCACTGACATTTGCATGTCAGAAATACACAAATATATCTGTTTTCATCCTTGAGCCGAGCTCTAACTCTCACACAGCTGCAACTGCAGTTACTAAGAACAAGAGTGAAAACAGGGTCAAGGTTTCAGAGCTGTGCCGTGCAGCCGCCATGGTAGAAAGAAGCGAACAATAAGATAAAGACATGAACTCATGAATTCACAGCTTTAATGATTTTCTGTCTTATTTGCATCATCAGTGTTTCACATACTGAATCTTTGTAGACCTCTGTCACCTCCTCTGATCATGTCTCTGATGGCAGATGGTGGTGCTCAGCTAAAGAAGAGTCAAACTGAGCCTGACTTAACAGACAGTTGATGATCAACATCGAAATACCAGTTATCTCTGAGCAGGCGCTGTACAACAAAACGTCTGGCTATGTTGAAACCCTTCATACTATACCCCTCAGCTGCAGTTATGACAGAAACAAAGTAAACTCTGTTTCTCAGTAAAGAACGATCCCCAAATATTCCAAGTATTCAAGTATAGAAAGAGCAAAGCAGCTTGATTGTGATGTGATGAAGTGATGAGCTCAAAACTATAAATCTGTGAAAAAGATCAAATCGGCATTATTGACATCATGGCAGAAATGTTTCTATAGAGTCTGATTATTTGCACAGAAACCTGTTTGAGACTAAAGGTTATTTATCTGTTCATAAAAGTTCTTTTAACAGTGAAATATTAAACCATGGTTAATCTCACAAGTCATTTCCACCTCTCTATATCTGCCACTTCGATTTAAAAGACTATAATATGTTGTAAAAATGTCTAAATCTGTTTAACACTGAGAAACATTTAATCTGAAGGATATGTCTTGCGGTTGTATTAATCCACCGTAGAAAATAGTCCCCAGCAAATTCACAGTTTCCTCGTTTGAGGGTTAAAATCTGATGCTGATCCGTTTTAAAAAGTAACCATCCTTTATGTTTACAGGTGTTTTATTAGGTCATTAAAAGGAAGCAAAGGGCAAGAAGATGCTTCAGTTGTGTCGCACACAAACATCTGTGCTTGAGTCCTGCTCTCCTCTGTTCATCTCCTCCTTCACTTGTTTCCTCCTTTTTCTCCTGCAGCTGATTCTTACATCTGCTATGCGGCCGCCCCAGCCGTGCTCCTCCTCTTCCTCCTCCTCTTCTTCCACTTCTCCTCCTTCCTCTAACCCCGCCTCGGCTCAGGTGAGCAGCCGAGCAAATGTCTTCACATGCACGTGAATGCATCTTTTCGAACTGACCTTAGACGGTAAACGCAAAAAGCTGACTTCTTTACACAGTCGTCTGATACACACAAAGCACAGCACGCACAGCGAGCAAGCGCGAGGTGCTGCCCCTCCGTAATCCTCCAGAGGTTGGCCAATCACAAGAAAGCTCCCTTGTAGGAAGGAGGGGTCTTAAAGAGCCAGGAGGGTCACGCCATATAGAACCAAATTTGTGAAATCTTCCCAGCTGACCTCCTCAGAAAGAGCTGCTTTCTTTCAGTAACTCTCAGTCATTTAATGAAGCAGTGCAAAATTTTGCATTTTTAGCATGTTTGAGTCTCCATAACTACATAAGTACAGGAGACGCACACGTGAAAAACACATTCAAGCTGTGGTAAAAACTGCCTTCCAGTCCATTTTACACCCAGTCCCAGTGTCGCAATCTAAAAGCAGAGTCTGGTTTCTTTGAGCAGCTGTGAACATGCGTATCACGGCGCTCGTATCCTGGATGTTTGATCTGTTTTCTGATCATTCACTGCAGAAAACTACAAAATGCTTTATGGGAAAACTTTCAAGGGTTATGTCACCGTGTGATATACGTGCCAGCTCAACAAGTTCTAGTATATGAAAGATAACCAGGCTCAACTACTACCCATAATTCCTTGTGGGTGAAATACATTTCTTTCATACGTTGACTGTAACAGACGGCTGTGACATAGAAACCAAAAGTCTTTGAAGGACTGGGATCAGGATCAGTGGACGATCTCTCCACAGTTGGTCCTGAGACCCACATCCAGAGTTTAACAAGAGAAAATGTGTTTTTGTTGGTATTGTTATTGTATTTCTTATTTTTATCTTACAAACAATCAGAAAATGTCAGACGATTAAGACTAAATCTACTTTAGAGAGAGCTTTTTTTTCTGCTGCCTCTAACATACCCGCTCTCCCTGGTAACAGTTGCTAAGCTGTGATTGGCTAGCCAACACCTTCGTGGGATCTAACTGAACATCTTTGTGTCCCTTCCAGCTCCAGAGTCTCACCTTGAGGCCTCCTCCCCCCGGGACTCTCGCAATCCCTCCTTCCCTACGCCTCAAGCCCAGCGCCACGGCCCCGCCTCCCCTCACTCGACCTCAAGCCCCCCTCTTCCCAATTCTCAAGCCGCGACCTCAGTCCAGCACCACGGCAACGGAGTGCCCAACCACGCCCAGCCGCCACCTCGCCGTGCCTCCTCCAAGTAGGTCCCTGAAGGGTGTGATGAGGCTGGATGAGCATGCTCCTCCATGTGAGGGTCTTAAATCTAGTGATTAATAATTATCATTAAATGATTATAATTCTACACTTTCAGTCAGCTGATGCTGTGTTTGCAGCTTACCTGAATGGGGCTTGTTACCAGAGCTTTTATTTATATTTGATTCTGTCCTACTGTTTTTAAAAATAAAGTTTATTGGTAGGATCCAGCTCTCACCCTGACAGTGACTAACCAGGGGGACTGGAGGGAGGTGTGTGTCAGATTTTCAAAATAAAAGCCATCAGTTTCTAAGTGGAAGACCAGTATGCTTTAAAAATTACAACAGTTGCTGCAAGGCCCTTTATATTGTAAAGTAGAGACCCTACAATAATACAGAGAAGCCTGAGCAATGAGTCAAATCTCTGTGAGCAAGCACTTGGGGATAGTGGGAAGGAAAAACTCCCTTTTAACAGGAAAAAAACAGTCTCAGGAACGGGCAACCATCTGCTGCAACCGGTTCGAGGTGAAGAAAGGATAAAAACACAAAATAAAAGCCTCAAATTACATATTGGATGTTATCAACACGGTGAAACTTTCAAAATAAAAGCCTGCAGTTTAAAGCCTTCTGACAACTCTCTCCAGCTGTTTTGGCAGCAAGCCACAGTCTGGTGTTAGCAACAATCCCACTGACATTTAGTGAGAAATTGCGTCGTTTAATTTTTTTCTACAAGCAGCGAGTAAACCAAAAATATTTTTTTTGTATCAAAATTAGCCTTCTCTACTTTCAATCATTTTTTGCCTTCAGTTTTTAAAGAATTACATTTTTAAATAGATATTTTTCTTTATTTACTATTTAAATTTGGATTACTTTCTGCTTCCTGAATGATTTTACTTCTTTCAGGCTCGTAAAAAAAGGAAAGGACAAACTTATTGCATTTAGCTGTTCAGACCTTTCTTCAGCTGCACTGGTGTGGTCCTGTGTACAGTTTCATTTCAGTGACTTATGAACCAAATAATTCCGCTCTATTACCCGGAGACATCAGAGAGCTTCAGTTTACCCTCACAGAACACTGGAACAAGTCCATTTTCAGCATGTTTGCCGTCATTGTCTGCAACTGAACTCATAAATCAGTGGAAGAAAACTGCACTGTGCTGCAGAACAAAGTAAATTGAATCATGGGTCTTGATATATTTTCCAGCCTTGAGACATGAAAATTAGAAAACAAAAAACATAATAAAATTTGCCTTTGATAATCTAAATATTTGAGCGTTTGTGGAGCCACTGAAAGGAAATGTTTAAATCTTAGATGTGAGAAAGTCGAAGAGCTTTTCAGCCAACACCCTGAATCCTCTGAGCCTCCTGTGCATCAGCAGATTGCAGTGAAGCACATGAGAATTAAACAATCATAACATGCACGAATGGCCAGTGGAAGAATTGCAGTCTCTCATTTATCAGATGATTTATTAGTCATATCCATCCCTCATTGTTTAATGGTTTCCTCTTCATGCTCGTCTCCCACAGCTCTCTATTCTCCGGTTCGAGCCGTCCCTCTGAGACCCAGACTTCACTCTCCTAACGGTCACAGAGCGGTATCACCTCGACAGACCTCTGCCCTCCAACCAATCGCTGCTGCTCCCTCCAGCCAGGCGTCTCCCATCAGCAGGCCGCTGGCTGGACTGAAGAGCTGTCCGTTAAGTCACAGCCCGGTATCTGTCTCCAACGCTCTGTCAGCTGCGCCGCATTTTGAGCGCTCGTTGTCTGCAGCGAAGCAGCTTCAGATCATCGCCCTCTCTTCGGGTCGCCAGCCACAGCCGGGAACGTACACGCATGCTTCGGTGCAGCCGCCGTCTCCAGCTGCAGAGTCGCCTGAGGTTTCCGCCCAATCAAAGAGGACTTTGAGCACCGAAGACGTCCTTCCTCCTCCTTTAAACCCCTCGTTGCCAAAAACCACCTCTCCTCTGCCCTCACCTCCATCCCTTCTGAGTCCAGCCTCTCCGCAGAGTCAAGCTGAGCCCCAGCCGCAAAATCTGACCCAGAAGGTGGAGGTAAAGGAGGCTGAGGAGCAGAGAAAGAGAGCTACGGCTGTGAGACAGGAAGTCAAAGATGAGGAAAGCGTCGCTAAAGACCTGAGGGTGGAGAAAGATGACCAAAGAGAGAAAGTGAAGGAGGAGGAGCCCAGTGAGGAGCAAATCAGTCAGGAGGTGCAGGAAGTTAGCCCAGAGGAAGATCAAATGGAAGTGACAGAGGAAGGCCAAAGTGACAGAGAGAGGAGAGAGGAAGGCAAGGACAAGAAGATGGAGGAGGAAGAGGAAGGAGAGACTCCAATGGACCAGTCTGAGAACCAGACTGCACAGCTTCCCCATCAGTACCACAACACAGACCCTATCCCGACACCTGATTCTGTTAAAGACTCCACTGTGGACTTGAAACCCATCACGGGTCTCATTTCAAGTCCAGTTCCAGTCCAAACTCCAGCACCAGTCCCGGTACCAGAGCCGGCTCCAGTCCCTGAAGCCTCTGCCCAGAGTCAGAGACTGCCGGAGCCTCTGAAAGACCTTCAACCCGTTAGCCAGGAGGACTTCTGTGAGAACATGTCAACCCAGTCCGACAATCAGTCAGGTACCTTCAACAGCTCATACTCAGCAACACTTAATGCTTATATCTGTGTGTTTGCATGAGGCTTTACATTAAGGCTGTCAGGTTGAAGGAGCATTTAAAAGCTGATCAAATTTAATTTTCCACACCAACAACAACTTCATCTGTCCGAGCTTCTGCTCCCACACGAATGATTAGTTGTTATTACTCCACTTGTGTTGGAGAAGCCACACATGGTCGGAGCACAGTGTGCAGCACAGTCACAACACACTGGAAAGCAGCCAGCTACAGTTTCTGATGCTTCATGCCAAATACAAAGTAATTAAACTGTTGAGCAAACTGTCTTTACGGGACATCTGCCAGGAATAATTGATGCAGTAATAGTGGTGCAATAAGGACTCGCTGGTACCTGCTGCTCACTGCTGAACGTTAGTGTTCTGGTTTGTTTTCAACTGTAACTTAACAGAATGAATACTCCATTTTCAAAACATGTTCATTGCAATTTTCAATCAACCGTTTTTTCTTTCTCTGCTCCTCACAGCGTTGTCCAGCCTCTCCTCCCAGTCTCCCCCCTCCTCACCCATCATCACCCCTTCGGCAGAAAACCCTCCTCCTCTCCTCCCGGCACAGACCGCCCTCCCGACTGACCTCAGCCTATCACAGCATGAGCCAGTGAAGGTGGACAAAGCAGACGGTGAGCCGCAGCCCCCCACGGAAACTGAGGCAGAGCCTCTTGGCCAATTGGAGGACGAGTCAGAGAGCTTCAGCCAATCACTGAGCAGCCCCTGGGAGCCAAGGACGTGGCCTGAGGGACGGCAGGTTCTCACCCACCTGGTGGAGGGATTTGTCATCCAGGAGGGGCTCCAACCGTTTCCTGTAAGGAGACGTTTGTTTTACATCACAAAGGCAGAAAAAATGAGGCTACAGTTAGAATTTTAGTTATTGATGCTTTTAATCTGAAATAAGTGGCTGTTTAATCTCCTCAGGTTTATTTAAGCATTTCTGAAATAAGTTGTGGTTTAGCTGACAGTTTAATCTGTGTTTTACAGTAATTCACCTTTTCTTGGGTTTCCCTTTCTTTCAGATGTCAGAGGTCAAATATTACAATTTTGTTACTAAAGTGGGGAAAAAAAAACTGAACTTTTCTCATGTATAAAAGTAGAATAAATTATGGGTGGATGTAAATGGATTCCCTCCTCACTGCTATTACCTTTTCAGCCACAGGCTCTCGCAATGCATTTATACTCACCTTATTTCTGTCGTCCAGGTGAACCGCTCATCCCTGCTGGTTCCAGAGCAGGTGCCCAAACCGCAGGAAGTGAATGGGACCAATGGGAAAGCGGCGCTGCCTGTAACGGAAACGATCAAACAAACTGAACACTCCACAGATTCAGAAGAAGAGGAGGGAGGAGACACGGACGATACTGGGAGCAGTAAGAAGCAGTTTAACTTAAAACTTCTCAATGCATGAAATTCTTGTTGATAAGAGCTGCAGAATAGACCAGCGGCGCCCACATCATGCAGTACTGTCACCAAATCAGCAACAAAGATTCATCCAAGAAAGCTCAAATGTACAAAACAGAAGCAGGTGACAATTTCTCATTTATGGTGCATTCAAGGACTGTCTGAGATTCCAGTAGAAACACAAGGAGCCATTTGTAAGAGAATTATTTTGCCATTCAGCACAAACATTATTCATGGTTTGAGCTTTTCTCTCATTATTTAAAAAAACAATCTTAAATTTAAAATTTTTGCAAGAGTAGCTGCAAAGGCAGAGACCACCCTGACTTTATTCTGATGTAAAACCAGTTATTTTGTTCTGGGTTCCTGAAGTATGACAGAAACCACTCGGTTCAGAAAAGAGCGACAAGGTTTACTCCCAGGAGAGTTTCAGTGGGTTAAAAGTTAAAACAACCAAAACATGGGGAAGTTGCACACAAATCATCTCTAGGTTTAAAGGCATCAAACTTTTTTCCACATCTTTCAGACAGGTCTGCAGTGTGGTGTTAAGTTTTCTCACTCAAAAGAGCATCAGCAGGCCCGTGGTGATATCTACAGTCAGTGTCTGTATGATGCTCAGTGAGACAAGCTTAGGATCACCACTCTCACAGCAGCTATAACTGTGAAGTGAAATGACAACTGTACTTGATTAAAATCACACAAAACTCCCTCGGGTGGAATAGATGGAACAAAAACATGCAAATCAAACCGTTCGAAGTTCTAAGAAATAGGAATGTTTTGTCCAGCTGTGGCAGGAGAGGCTGCTTTGCATGATGTGTCCCTACAGCTGTTATCATGATGACACCGAGGGGGAACGCAGTATGGAAAACAATAGCAAAGGGACTGCGTAGTATCACTGATATCATCCTCACAGAGTCCACATGTAATGCTGGGCACTGTGGGCTGTCAGGAAACCAGCGAGCTGAAAAATAAACATTTAATATGATTTGTAATGATTCAGTGTGAACAGGGAACATATTTCGCTGACGATATCAAGCTGTATGCATAACCTGCAGAGATACCTGCTAATGAGGCCTAAGAGACTAAAGGTTGGACTAAATTTGCCCTCAGAGGAAATTATTCAGAGAACTAGAGTTACAGCCAGTGTTTTTGCAGAACCACTTTTAACAAATCATTTATATGCCCTTTGAGCTTAATTAACAATTAAAATACTAACTAAAGCAAACAGTTCAGATGTCTTTAATCAGCTAAGGGTCACATTAATAAAAGTTAATACATATATATGAGTCCTTGTTTCTACTTTCTACTTGGCGGTTATGCCTGGAGAAACAGTGAAACAACAGAGTGAGAACTTTTAGTTGTTGTTCTGAGAAGTTGTTCTTCATTTTGAGGGACATTTTTCATGTTTCTCTGCTAACAGTTACCATGTAAACCTTCTGCGTGTCAAACACTCACCTCAGAGGTTTGCAGTTTGTAACCCAGTTTGAATTAACTGCACTTGTTTCCAAAGAAGAGTGCACCGAGTATAAATCAATACAAAGGTGCTCATTTCATAAGCACAGTGACTTATGGGATGTGAAGTGCTGGAGCTTCACAGGTATGTTTGTTGTAGTTTCTAACATTTTCTAATACAGAGACGCCAGAAAAGGTTTATTTGCCATCTCAGCATAAATAACTTTGGTCTTAGTTTTGTTGAATCAAATTCAAAGTAACGTCCTCTAACATCAAAGATCTGACAAACGCTGCTTTACTTTAAATGAATTTGCTTCTTAATGAAAGTCCTCCTTTGGCATTACAAACCTTTCAGTCGTATTCTTTCACCTGCAGCTGTGAGACTTTAAATCATCTGAGAGCGGAACTTAAAACTGACTGAATAAAAACATAACTCAGAGCAGAGTTCTTGCAGTTTTTATATAAGATTAGTAAGTTTAATGTTAAATGAAAATAAATTAGGCTTAAAGAAAATATTTAAACAGGGTTTCTCATGGCTGCACACCAAACAAGGACAAAGTCTTTACATGTTCACTAAAAACGGTGAGAGATCTTCCATTTCTTGTCTTGAACGCAGCGATTGGTCCGCGGGGTCTAAGAAGTAAACCACTGTCAAAACATGGAGTTAAACCGGAGTTTCTGCATTGTGGCACAGCCTCTGCCCACCACTGTAAACCTGTCCCGTCATGTTCTGGACCTGCGGGTCTAAACTAGAAAGCAAGTTCAACACAGCGTATTTGGCTTCTGTTATCTTAAACATCAACAAGCAAGCTAAGCTGTCACATGAAAGTGGTTTTAACAGTCTTAACCATTCACCTGCAGCACAGGGGCTGATTTAACACATGAAGATGTGAAAGATAACAGGCGAAACACTAAATACAAGCTGAGAGCAGCCCTGGGACTGTGCAGTGAAAGTGTGTGTGAGAGGTCTACAGGGTCTAAGAAGTTAACCACTTTTAATACCCTGAAAACTCGGCGGTAAACCCGAAGTTTACCCCACACATCCCCAAATCCTGCTCTGCTCACGTCTGTCACTCTGCTGCTGATGTGGTAAATGTGGGAGCTGTTTATCTTCTAAACAAGCAGTGGAAACCGTCACTCTGTGACGACTCTTTCTCAGCTTCGCCTTCTCTCATTCGACTGTGTCTGTGTCACTCTCACAGGGTCGGGCCACAGAGACCGAACGGTGCTGCACTGCCAGTTCTGTGGGAAGAGGGGCCACGCACACAACTTCATGCGCTCCAAACGCTTCTGCTCCACTTCCTGTGCACGCGGGTAAGACCTCGCTTCATTGGCTTAAGCACTAAAGAGGGCAGCTGTGATGTCACGGGACCTTTAGACAGCGTAGGGGTGCTGCTGTCGCAGCAGCAGCGTGACAGGATGTGGTGTGTGTGGCCTGCGTGGAGGCGCGCAGGTGTCAGATGCAGATACGAGTGTGAATGAAAGCAGCAGAACGAGGAAACATCACCACCACGTGTCTCTGTGCTTCTCCCCTTCCTCCTCCCCCCTCAGGTTTAACGTTCGTCTGACGAAGCGTCTGCGGGCTCTCAGCGCAGGAAGCCGGTCGGAGAAGCCTCGTCCTGCCCTCAACCGGGCGGAGTCAGTCCCTGGGAAACCCCTCCTGCTGCGGCTGGTAGGGACGCTGAACTCATGAACAGCTTAAAAACAGCAAACAGAGAAGTGTTGAGATATTTTAAAGAGCCACACTCTGAAAATACTCCAACGCAAGTGAAGTTAGAGCTCCTGAAGTCCTGCACGAGCTGAATGTACTTTTGTGAATGTACACATACACAGGCTAGTATTACAGGAGGCTGATTTTCCAAATATTAAACACATTTTTGTGCTTTTATTGATCTTTGTGATGTTTATTTGATGGGTTAAGTTCCTACAAAAACACCACTCTGTGTTTGTAGTTTAATATCTTTTGTGAACTTCTTAAATTTTGTCCCTGACAAATGCTCTTAATCAGAAAAACTACAAAACACTGAAACTAAACTGAAACAAACAAACACATGAATTAAAAATACTTAGTAGTGTAAAACTACATTAGCTCAGTTAGTCATGTGCAGTGGATTTTAGATTTGGTCTTATGAAATGAGCCATTTGAAGCCATCTGTGGTTCATCTGTGGTTCAGTGACAGCCGATGGCCTTTAGAGGGCAGCAGAGGGCCAAGAGTCCAGTGAGACGAGTCAATACAGTTTAATTCAGCGGTCCCCAACCTTTTTTGCGCCACGGACCGGTTTATGCTGGACAATATTTTCACGGACCGGCCTTTAAGGTGTCGCGGATAAATACAACAAAATAAAACCAGTACCGGTACCGAAAAAAAGAAGATTTATTCATAACACACGTGAAAAGACCCAGGAAAACTGAGTTAACGATAAAAACGATAACAAAATAACGCTGAAAGCCGATAAAAACCCTGAAAACCATACATTTCACACCTGAGCCTCAACTCTCGTGGCCCGGTACCAAACGACTCACGGATCGGCACCGGGCCGAGGCCCGGGGGTTGGGGACCGCTGGTTTAATTGATTCCTCACAGTTTACCACTTCTGAAATCAGGAAACTCCACCAACAGACAGAAAACAAACACTTTTATCTTTTATGAATGGAGTCATTTTTAAGTTTTTCAGTTACACCTTCCTTGTACTGAGATGGAACTCCGTTTGAGTCGAGAACTTTCTTATAACTCCTCATCACAGATTCAACAAAGTCCTCTGAGTTGTTCGTCCATGTCAACATGATAGCATCACACAGTTTCTACATATTTATCATTCCACCACATCCCACAGGTTCTCTATTGGAGTGAGAGCTGGTGACTGTGGAGGCCATTTGAGTACAGGGAGTCATATACAAGTAACCAGTTTGAGATGATTAAGGTGGAGTATGGGGTTTAAATGATGCTGTGTTGGTGCTGCCCCACACTATCACCCCAGCAGCCTCCTGACCTGTTGATATTAGGCAGGACATTTCCTGACTTTTACATTTCTTACACAAGTTTTTGATGAGCTGGCTTGTTTCCTTTCAGCCTCGTGATCTGTGGAGCGCCGGTCAGCGTGAGAAAGATGGAAAAGAAAAAGCAGCGGCGGCAGAAGAAGACGAAGATGAAGACGATATGGTGGGAGGTGGAGGCAGGGAGGAGGAAGACGATGACGGAGGAGAGGAAGACCCCGCTGTCGCCATGACGGCTAGGATGGAGCGTCGGGCGGCACGGAGAGCGAGGAGGGCGTCGGCGCCGGCCGTGACCACTTCCACGCCTACCACCACGTTTAAGCCAGCCCCCTCGCAGTGGAGCGTGGAGGAAGTCACCGCCTTCATCCACACGCTGCCAGGTAAACATGAGCAGATGCCCCACACGTAGAGCTTCTCCCGGGACCTTTAACTCAAAACTGTGGGTTTGATTTACGCCACACTTGATGTCTTAATTGTCAGCAGGCGATGGAGGCGCGCTCACAGCTTCTTCGTTTCCCCCAAGTCCCATTAAAGGTTTCGCAAAATGCTGAAATTAACTGCTGAGTGAAGTAATGTGAAGCATACTTTCAACCACACACCGTCAGACTCAGCAGACTGCTGTGAAACATCTGGGAGAGAAACAAAACACTGAACCTCTGTTTCACAGCTAAACTGAGTATTTCACATGAGACACAGAAATGATTCTGGAGTAAACACTGTCAGGTTTTTAGGCCGTTACTAGTTTAATTGTTAGGTGGCTTTAATATTCATCACTGTCACTTTATTTCTAAGAGAAGATCAGATGTGGATCGTAGAGTTATGGAGATCTTTTCTGGTCTAAACATTTTCCAGATTAGTTTCTGTTAGAAATAAAGTGGATAAACTAATTGTTGGCCAATGATCCTGGATAAACAGTGTGAAACATGTTACTGTAACACACCAAATCTTTCTTTGTTGGGTTGTTTTTCCACAAACTCCTCCTACACGATCAGGATTTGAGGAACCAAACAGGGACTCAGGTAGAACTCAGGTAGGCTGCTGAAGGTTCTTATCAGAACCTGTATCACATATTATTTCATCATGTGGCCTAAAAACCACCTACCAGTCATTTAATTTTTGAGTTTATGAACCTTTAAAAGATTTGTTCACAGGAAAGCCACCAAAATCTAATTTGAAATGCTGTCTTTATGCGTTTTTTTATTAGCAGCCACAAAAAGTTGTAAAAACACATCATGTGTTCCCACTTCTTTAGCTAAATCTACAAAATAATCCCAAAGTTGACACGTTTGAATGCATAAAATAGCATTTTTGCACAAACAAAGTGATATTAGCCAAAATTAGGATATCTCAGCACAGTGTGCAGTGTGTCTTTAAAAAATTTGAGGATACTGGACAAGTGGAGGACAGAAGAAGAAGTGGCAGACCTAAAATACTATTGATAGAATTATGAACACAGTAAAATACCATCAGTAACATGTAATACCTAATCTTAGTCCTAGATGTCGTCGTTACAGCTATCCTCACGTATAGAAGTGAAGCATGGACAATAAACAAGGAAGCTGTAGACCACATCAGTGCAGCAGGGGTGTGGTTCATCAAGAGGATGATAAGAATATTGTACACCAAATTACTGATGAATGAAAACACCAAAAGATCTTAATATAAAAACAGCAGAGACACAAGCAAGATACTTTGGATACATTATGAGAAGAAGGGGATTGGAATGATGATGTTACACCTGGAAAATCAAAGGGACACGAATCAGAGGCAGAAGGAGAGAAACCACTGTGTGTGAGACAGAGGGTCTTGGACGACTGTGATCGCATGTAAGGAGCAGAACCATCTGAAAAGCATGACAATGATCAAAAGCACATCCAAAGCAATGGACGGAGCAGGGTGGAGTGGGTGGAGGTGAGTGTCAGGAGTGACTTGTGACAGAAGGATAGCAGCAACAGTGAAAGGGGAAAACTGCAGTTCCTCTAATGTCCACATGAGGCTCCAAAACAGAGTCAATCCCCACAGACTAAACTTTGCAGAAGTTTGGAGGTGTTTTTATTAAAATTCAAGAGTTTAGATTGTTATACATTACTAAAGTCAGGGCCATGACTACTTTCTGTGTGACTAAACAGAATCATTTGCTCAGTCTAGACACTCGGTCAGTGTTTTTAAACTCTCCGTTGCTGTTTCAGGCTGCAGTGACGTAGCGGAGGCTTTCCGGGTGCAGGAGATCGACGGCCAGGCTCTGCTGCTGCTCACCGAGGACCATCTGATGACCAGCATGAACATAAAACTGGGACCTGCTCTGAAGATCTGCGCTCACATCAATGCACTGAAAAACCAATGAGAGACAAAGACAAAGAGAAACAAATTGAGAAAAAGAGAAAGCGTGGGTTTAAAATGGAAGAGGGAAAAAAGGCAATAAAGACGCGAGGAAAAGAGAGAAATCGGCGGAAGTCAGAAGCTGACACCAAGGATGACAGAACAAAGTCACAAAAGGAGATTTGTGGGAATTTATAATTTATGAGATTATAAATCTAGGCGTGGCCTTAGCAGATGGGAACTGGATAGGAGTGCAGGAGCATGACGACACCAGAGTCCATGAGAAATTTCACCAGTTTTGGGCCCTCCGACTGTAGCAGGAGACCAGGGGGGGTTTTGTAACTTTGTGTATATTTTACATGCCGCTGGAGAGTGTACATTTGAAGCTATTTGATGAAGGATTTTGAACATTTAATATATAAAATTTGTCTATTTAGTTTTTTTAGAACGTGACGTCAACAACAAATCTATCCAGTAGCTAAACATAACCCGTGTGTGTAAAAGGAAAAAAAACAATAATGCGTAGACTTTGTAAGTGATTAATGAAAGTTTAATGTTTTATATCACTATATTCTGGACAAAGACATGTCTGTGTATTAAAAAAAGTCACTATCAGGGTAGAGGCTGGTGTCTTTAATCGTCACATTTTTATGGTATCCTGCTTGAAATTATTTAATAAATGAATAATTAATCATCAAACGATTTATTTATCTTGTTGTTTTAAATTAATTCCCAAGTAAAATACCTTTTACTAGTCCAGTGAAAGCGGTCTTTCTAACAAAAATACACATACATAAACACTCCAGAAAATCTTCGTGATCGCAGACACGTGGAGCAGATGTTCCACTGTGAGGAACAAACATTGGGCTGCCTCGTCGTGGTTTCATGGTTGAGTAAAAATGCTTTTCTACATCCATCCATTCATTCATTTCCGCCTGTCCTTTTCAGGGCGCTGGAGCCTATCCCAGCTGTCATATGGTCATTTCTTTGTTTAATAAACCTGATGAACCACTGACCTGAATCTTTCTAACAGAAAAAGCCTCCTATCACAGCGTGAACCTGTGTTGTTCCTGCACAGAAAAGGCGACTTGGCAAAGAACATTTGGTCACTAGTAAATCACAAGGTATAGAAACGGAGCTCTGAGAGATACTTTGTTACTAGCAGCCTGTCGTGAAGGCAAAATGTTTCAATTTTTTTTTTGTTGAATCTACAAAAAATGCTAAAGTTAAAGTTGGCACAGTTTCACAGTGTAGTGGTTATCAGACCCACTTTGTCGGGGTGTGGAAAGGAACAAGTTGCCCTGAACGACTGAGAGGTTATGGGATCTAAATCCATGTCCCCCGTAGTGCAGTTTACCCCGGTACCTACAAACTGGCTGCTGCAGGTATAGAAACGGGGCTCTGGGGTTAACGTGAGAGATACTCAGCTTGGTGTGCAGTGTGTCCTTAAAATGTGAAGAAACGTGGCAGTCCTGAAAACTATCCTCAGCAGATGAACAATATCTGAAAGCCTGAGAGACGAGACAACTGTCAGGAAGCATTTTTAGTGCTTCATGCTCTGGGGGGCGGGGCTATGGCTTCCCACACCCTCTAGCAGATCGTTACATGGAGAAACCTTTCGAACTCAAGCGTGTTCACGCACACAGGTGTGCACACGGGTGCTCACAGACACAAACTCTATCTTCCTTGGCTGCTACCTTAAAGCATATCGTGCGCTGTCAGTCTTGTGTGCTGCTCAATAACATTCAGTATTTAGTAGTTACTGTTACTTACACGTATCTAGGTTGTTGCTTTGATCTCTGTAATGTGTTGTTCTCTTGTTGTTTGTTTTCTTTTTTCTTCTTTTAACAGGTGTCATGATCAGAGGCAATAAGACGCAGGGTTCTCAAGCACGAACCGCTTTTATTGAATTGTAGCAGCAGTGTACGTGGCTACATCAATTTTTGAAAACATATACACATAGACAGTATTCTAGCGACCTCTAGTGGCTGCCCCCATGGTAGCCTTACTAGGACAACATAAACAGATTTCACAACATCTCCCCCTTTAACAAAAGTACTGTGGCGAGCTCAGTCACGGAGGAGACAAAGGTTTCTTTGGGAGCACCCGTTTATTTTATAACCGGCCCCGAACACTGCCGCTACCTCCCTCCTCAGCGCGGCAACCACATAAACAACAACACAAAATGGCGCTCTCTCACCCGGAAACACACAGTTGCAGAGAGAGCGTCACCCGTAACCATGGCAACAGAACATAAATGCCAATAACAAAACCCCGAACAGCCCTGGCCCGCTACAGTACTTTAAACATAAAACAGTGTTGACAGAACACAGGACATCACAGGGGTAGACTACCCTCAGTCCTGATAAGGGATTATTCTGCCCTTAGAACATAGAAAGGAGATAGTCCTCAGTCTCTGAATCTGAGAGGTACTTTGATCTCCCGCCCCCTGGAAGTCACTCTCACAGGTGTGTTAGGGTGGAGAGGAGACCCCGGGACAGGGACTGGCAATGCCTGCCTTACTGGTGGTTCTTGGGAAGCAGCCGCACCTTTAGTTGGAGTAGTCGGTGTAGCTGGAACAGTGCTCTGGTGCAGGATCAGCGGTGCCTGGGACAGGCTGAAGGTGTCGTCTGTTGCGGCAAGTCACATTCCCATTCGCCATCTCCACCAAGTAGGATCTCGGCTCCTTAGACTTACTGATGACCTTGGCTGGAGTCGTCCACCCCTTTTCCCCGTCAAGCTTCACTACAACATCCTGGCCTGGGAGAAACTCAGGAAGTGGACGAGCTGAATGTCTGCGGTTGAAGAAGAATCTGTAAGAGTCCTTAGCTGCAGCATCCTTTTGGCACACCGTGTCCCTATTGACTGGACTGGGCAGCAATGTCTTTTCGAGTACTGGGACGGTGGTGTGGATTTGACGTCCTGTCATAAGTTGAGCTGGGCTTGCACTGGTTGCTGCAATTGGTGTAGAGCGGTAACTCATTAAGGCTAAGCAGGGGTCATGCTCCTCTTTGTTAGCCCCAAAAACCAATATGTCATCCATCACGACGACAGTCCCATCTAGGCCTTTGAGCAAGGTGCTCATGAGCCGCTGGAAGATCTTGGGTGCTGAAGTTATGCCAAATGGCAGGCGTCTGAAGCAAAACCTGCCCATAGGAGTTATGAACGTGGTTAGTTTGTGGCAGCTGGGATCCAGTGGTATTTGCCAGAACCCACTGGAGGCATCCAAAGTGGAGAAAACTTTAGCCCCTGCTAACTTGGGAGTTATGTCATCCAATGTGGGCAAGATGTACCGTTGGCATTTTACTCCCTTATTCAGACGTTATAAGTCCACACACACTCTGGGCTTACACTGGATAAGTTTGGTCTCTGCTGTAGCTTATTAAAGGTCGTTTCTGTCATAACAGTGGTGTCTGTGCCTGTATCAATTTTGAAATCAACTGGACTGCCATTTACAAGTAGCTCAATGTCCCAGGCGGCATCTGAGCCTGACTCCTCAATGACTGTTGTTTTTGAGCATGCACTTTATTTCCTTTTCCACTTTGGGGAGGAGAGGAAAAGGCACCCGGCATGGGGTGGTTACACTGTACTGCACTGCATCTTCGGTCAGCTCGATTTTTACAGGTTCACAGTTCAGCAGGTCAATTTCTCCGAACACATCCTCTGTTAAGTCACTACTGATTTTGTTAACTCTAGCTACTAGTCCCATGCGCTTCGCCACTGTCTTCCCCAGTAGGTTACTTGCGTATTGCCCTTTTATAACTGTAATCCAGTACTGGTACTTTTGGCCTTTGTACACTGTAGTAGCAAGGAATTTACCCATGCACTTGACTTTTTCACCAGGGCTGTACACAGCTGGCTCTATCTATCTAGCTGGCTGTCCGCCTCGAGCTGGAGTTTTTGTGAAACATCTTTGTCAATTAATCCAATGACGATACGGTCCCGGATCTGCTCGTCTTTACTGCCGCCGAACTCGCAGTGCTGCTCGTACAGGCTCCGCAAGAAAGCCTCGGCCCTCTGGCTCCGTTTGTGAAAACAGGCGCGGTCGTGGATAACGTTTCTCCTTGGGACAAAGTGCTCATCGAACTTTTGTATAACCAGATCATACTCAAACTGCGGACTTGGCCTGGCCTCCGTAGCAGCAGGAAACACAAATGAGCCATATATCGGTTGAGCATCTCTCACGATGGAGTAAAGAAGCGATTTCACCTGCACTTCGCCGCTCTCCATCCCTAGCTTGGACGCCACTCGAAAACGGGAGAATCTCTGCCGCCATATCGGCCACTCTGCCGGCTGTGTAAAGTCGGACTGCTCCGGAGGTCCAAATTTAGCCATTTCTTCGTGTAACTCGGCGTGAAGTCCTCAATTCTGACACCATGTCATAATCGGAGGCTATAAGACGCAGGGTTCTCAAGCACGAACCGCTTTTATTGAATTGTAGCAGCAGTGTACGTGGCTACATCAATTTTTGAAAACATATACACACACACAGTATTCTAGCGACCTCTAGTGGCTGCCCCCATGGTAGCCTTACTAGGACAACATAAACAGATTTCACAACAACAGGTGATCCAAAAGATTTTGTCCTCCCTTCCCCTTTCTTTCTTTCTTTCTTTCTTTCTTTCTTTCTTTCTTTCTTTCTTTCTTTCTTTCTTTCTAATTGTCTGTCCAATTTGTAATAATTTAAAATAATATACAATCAATAAATAACCAATGCTAATATAGATCAATCAAGTGGCATATTATATTGGTCCACTTGAAAAATAAAAGTATACATGGACAGAAAAACACACAGTGGAACACCATCAGTCATGGATTGGCCTCCCCAGAGTCCAGACCTCAGCATTACTGAGGGAGCGTAGCATCGTGTTGGCTGAGAACAGAACAAAAGGCAGAAACACAGAAATCGTTTTAAATCAAATGTTTAGGGTTTTAAACTTCGGTATGACGGGACCTGAAGATCCTGTCATACAGGAAATGCAAAACCAGGCTAAAAAACACCTTCATCAAATCTTGGTTTAAAATAATAATAAAATAAGTTTTTTTCTAATATTTAGTTGTGAATTCTTATTTCTAATCAACTGGTGGGAATAATGACAACTTTTTTATTTAGTTTTAATTGTATTTTTAAATATTAATATTAATATATTAATATTTTTATTTTTTTAATAAAGCACCCGAGAATTTCCATATACTTTAAGGCAGTCTTATTCACTGAACATTTCTGGTAGGATGTCCCAAACTAATTGGACCTGAGCAGATTTTGGCAGAAGTGCTGCTGATGGGATGGCGGGACCACCAGCAGAGGGCAACAGAGGTGCAGGTGAGTGACACATGACGAGAAATCTGGACTTTATGAGCTAAACTGATTTGATTTCAGGTCTCAGAGCTCATCAGGAAGGCTTTAGGTGATGCTTGTTTTTCTGTCTGAGCCTGCCTTTCTCCTCATATCTGGTTTAGGTTTAGGTTAGGATCTCACATTTGCTCCCATTGGCTTTGGAGAGGGGAACCATTTTCACCACACCCTGTGATAAATCTTATTCTGGGCATTCTTCTCGTGGATCAGCTTCAGGCGCACTGACGGAACAGGACTGCTTTTATATTTAGACTTTTAAGGTTTTTAAACGTTGTTCAAAGCTCCAAATCAGAGAAAAATTATCTGCAGTTATTTCTGAATATATATCAGTTTTTGCTTTATTCCAGTTTTTTTTGTTTTCCGGTGTTTTGTTTTTTTTTTTGCTTATTAGAGAATAACACAGCATTTATCTGCTTTTAAATTCTTTTTGAGTCTTTGGCCTATAACATTTTTAATTTTTAAACTCTCGCTAAAACCAAGTCTGGCTTTTTAAACTCCTGCAGACGTTAGGAAAAGAGGAAAGCTCTCAAGAAGCTGAAGTTAAAAACAGGGTGAATTCCTTTATTTTTATCTTTATTTTTGGGGGGGGGCGTAAAAACGCACGGAGGCTCACCATGTCACAGATGCGCAGGCAACTCCTTGGCACCGCGGCCAGCGGAGTGGGCTGGGTGGGGGTGATCGTGGCCACGGCCACCAACGACTGGGTCCGGACCTGCGACTACACCAAGACCACCTGCGTCCGCATGGACGAGCTGAGCTCCCGGGGCCTGTGGGCAGAGTGCGTCATCTCCCCGTCCCTTTACCACTGCGTGGGCCTCACCCAGATCCTCACACTGCCCGGTGAGATGCGCCAATAAATGCTCTAATACATGATATAATGTGCGTGACGAGATCTTTCAAGTGTGTTTAGCTCACGTTTGCTACGTGGGTCTGCGGGAGGGACAGCGATAAGAGAGAGTGAGCAGAGTAAATAAAGTTCTGTTAGTGATGGCTGCATGTCAGCAAAACAATTTTAGTTCAAGACTCTCTGTACGCTTTATATTTATTTATATTTATTTAATATTAGTGGAACAGTTATTTGGCGTTATTAACATATCGACATATGTATTTAAACCGGAATTGTTGTTTACCAATTATTTACAAAATATATTGGTAACTAAGGCTTTTTTTTCTTTTTAAAGTTTATTCAATAAGTTTATCTAACAGTCTATTTCATCAGAATACAAATAAAGAATACAGAATAAAATAATTTAACAAATATAGTTTTTCACAGCGTTTGTGAAAAACTATATTGTTTTTGTTTGTGCATCAGAAAATTTAGGTACATACTTACTTTATTTTACTACAGCAGAGTTTATTTAATGAGGAAAGACAGAATTTCCTTTTAAATTGTGAAGATGTTTTAAAGCAAAACACGATTTTTTGGACTAGAGAAAAAGAAGTCTAATCTAGTCAAATATCATTTTAATATGAATTTAATTTTATATATATATATTTATTTTGAAGCTATAATCGATCATAAACTGCTTTGACACACCTCTATAGACCACTTTAATATGCAGCAATCACACAATTTATGCTCGTACTCAATAACTTTTATTGTGAAAGGAAGGATGGGAAGAAGGTGTAGAACAAACACTTTGTGGAAACTATGGTAACTTATAAGCTTTATTTAAAGAAACAAATATAACTGGTTATTTAAACTCTTTAAATTAAACAGCTTTATGGTATATAACATTTTTCATCATATTTCAATAATGTTTTCTCAGTCCTCTGTTTATAGTAGTATAGTTCTATTCTCGTACTCAGTATTATAAATACTGACTATCAATTTCACACGTGTTTTATATCAAACTATAAACAACAATGTAAAAGCCTACTTTTCCACTTTTTGAGCTTTTAATTTGTTTACTACCAAACAAACCTGTGCTGATTAAAAAAACAACTGGAGTGCTTCTGCACGTTTACCAAACAGTTCATAACATAATTAAAGGAATTTATCAGCCTTTTATTCACTACTCAAAAACATAGGACGGCACTCGACCGTCAGAATATAACACGAAGTCAGTTAAACTTCGGGGATTTTAATCTATGTTGTTAGGAGGCATAAAGCACTGGGAATCCATTTCACCTGCTTAGTGCTAAAGTAAAGTGGCAGCAGGTGCGCTGGAGAGACAACAAACCCAGACAGGGAATGGTTTAGCAGGTGGTGGCCACACACCATTTCTCCTCCTTGTCCCTGCTGACTGATTTTTATCCAGATGTGCACTTTGGGCGAGTCATCATTTAGCCTGAATTAACAAAGAAAGTTGATACCAGTCATCTCTGACAGGTGGTTCCAGTTTTTAACAGGCCCAGCTAACACAGACAAGCCTTCCAAAGGTTGAGCTTCCCTCTGGTGGTCT
The DNA here is from genome assembly GCF_001858045.2 of Oreochromis niloticus. Lineage (NCBI taxonomy): Eukaryota > Metazoa > Chordata > Actinopteri > Cichliformes > Cichlidae > Oreochromis > Oreochromis niloticus. Next base: position 2,182,953 of record NC_031974.2, on the reverse strand, counting down.
TTTGCACAGTTGTTGAGATTTCTGTGTAGATCTTAACAGCTTGAAAGAAAAATGACTGGGCTTCTTTAAGTGTCGCCTCTCATGCAAGTAGCCTCTTCAGTTCTAAACCAGAAGCCTGAGAGTCCCAGGTATTTAAAACCTAGTGGGGTTTGTCTCTCATGAGCTTTTGGAGAAGTCATTAACACCAGTGTTTTATTACTTTGGATTTATTCTCTGTGTGTTCAGTGAAGACATGAAGAGTGAAGTCAGACTGTGTTTGACTGTAACTCAGAGCAAGATTAGACATTACTTACTGAATAAAGTAATCTTGCTAAAGAGGCTTTTTCTTGCATCTTTTTCTTGTCTTCAGTGCATGCAACACGTGTGCACATTCCTAACTGTGAGCAGCGCCTTGTTGAGTGCCAGAGGTGAGCTGTGCTGACAACTTTAAACCAAACAGATGCTCTCTCTCTCCCTCCCTCTCAGCCTATGTCCAGACAGCTCGTGCTCTGATGATCTGCGCGTGTTTGCTGGGTCTCCCCGCCATGCTCCTGATCCTCATGTCCATGGCCTGTGTGCGGCTGCAGAACGACACCTCAGCTGTCAAGAAGCGCCGCGCCCGAGTGGGAGGCGTCCTCTTCATCTTCATGGGTGAGGAGGCCGCACACACACGCACGCACGCACACACACACACACACACACACACACAGTTGTGTTTATATCACTTTGATTTTAACCACTACTTTACTAATACTTACCAAAAGCCCTAGTTGAGTTTAATGTTTTAGCTATTGTCAGTGAAATAAAGAGAAATTTCACTTACACTGACTTTCAGTGTTTGCAGTTTAGTAGTCTAAAACATCTTTTCCTCGTCACTTTTCCTTGACATCATGAAGGAACATGTGGAGGAGATTCAGGGAAAAGACTGTCAGAGAATCTGATTGCACTGAGGTTACTTAAAGGAGTGGCTGATGACTGAAAAATGCAAATCTTAGACACTTTGTTTCATGTGTTATGACCATTTCGTTTTATAAAAGCTGGATATATGAGAACCAAAATCTAGTATAAGGAGGTAGTAAAGGACCCAATGAAGGTGCTTTCTTTGGTATTCAAAGAATTCAACCAGCTCTTATTAATGAAATGTTGCCTTAATAGCAGTGCCATTGATCAATCTTAATGAGTGAGTGAGTTTGATTTGACAGACTGCAGATTTGATTTATGTTTTTGATTTTGGATAAGAGGTCATGTAGAGGTCAGGACACTGTGAGTACACAGTACTGAGTGTGCAGTTTGTTGAGGACATGTGTTACATATTTTTTAGTTTTAGTTTTAATTTTAGAGGGATGTATTTGTGTGTTCAGATAACTTTTTTGGGACAGTTTCAGTGGACAGATTTGATTTCTGAGGACAGTTTCTGGTTTTAAGAGACTTTCTCTTACTTTATTAGACTTGGTGTGGCTGTAGCTCAGGAGGTAGAGCTGGTCACATACTGATCAGAAGGTTGGAGCTTCAATCCCAGGCTCCTCCAGTCTGCATGGCAAGTATCCTTGGGCAAGACACTAACCCCAAGTTGCTGTCCGATGCATCTGTCGGAGTATGAATTTGGTTGGACAGCACTCAGTTTAGAGTCAGTGCTTGTGTGACTGGGTGAATGTGGCATGTTGTATAGCGCGCTTTGAGTACTCCGGGAGAGTAGAAAAGCGCTATATAAGAATCAGTCCATTTACCATTTCAGAGAACCGTTGTTGGATGTAATGTACTCTGGTCTTTCCCGAGTCTTTCCCAGCTGTTGCAGGAAGGAGGAGGATGGGTCAGGATCTGTCAGGCTGTTTTGCTTCCTGTGAGATAAGACAGGTAGTTCCTGTCCACAAACTCAGGGATGACAGCCAGCAGATGGAGGCACCAAGCACAAAAATGTAACCTCTTCTTTTCCCTGTTTTTCACCTTTTGTGTTTAAAAATGTCTGAAACCCAGCTGTGTGCAGCATCATATCTACCGTCTGGTTCCCCATCGGCGCTAATAAAGAGGAAGATCTGATGTCATTCGGCTTCTCTCTGTACTCCGGCTGGGTCGGCTCCGCCCTCTGCCTCGTAGGTGGCATCATCATCTTGTGCTGCCAGGGCATCGACCCCGGGACCCCGAGTAGGGACAACAGCTTCTACTACTCTGGGAACAGGGGGACGGCCACGCTCCTGGACCCCCCCGCCAACCACGCCAAGAGCGCCCGGGTGTAAAGGAACCAGGCGCTCTGTCTTTAACCAAGTTTCTCTTTGAGTTTAAAGCCATATTTGCCATCAATGAGACATTACAGCATCTGTTCACTGTTTCAAGACTAAAACCCACAATGAAAATGAATGTTGGCAGGAAATGGAGGGATTAATAATAAGCTTACATTCAGGAGATCTTTTGGCCTCAAACTAGGGAAGTCTGGAGAATCTGTGTATGTTCCAAACAATATCCGTTTCAAAATCAGTAATTGCATCAAACTTACTCCAGTCCTCCACCGTCCTGGACTCCACGTATTGAAGCCTCAAATTTAGCATTTTGTTATTCTTTTAGAGATAAAAGTCTTAGTGATGTCTAAGAAGTCTTTAGAGAGACTAAAGGATCAAAACTCAGAATAGCAACAAATAAAAGACAAAGTTTTATTGTACTGAATGAAAAAACAAGAACGGGATAGAAAGCCAGGAAGACGAGCAAAACAAGTAGCATGCAAGCATCAAAACACAACAATATAAGACAAAGACTCAGGGGAAGGGCAGACCCACACTGCGCTGGAGACTGAGAAAAGCTGGTAAACAAGACAAAGGTTAAAGCAATCAAGACATATTCAAAAGGTGGGAAAGTAAAACTCAAACCAAGGCACAAAGTAAAAAAGGAAATAAAAAAACAGAGACAAGAAACCTCACACTGAATGATACAAAGTAACATAATGAAGGAAAGAACAATCACGAAGTCAAAACAGGAAAACAGAAATCCAATTTACACAAAACAATCTCAACTTCAAACTCTGGCATTACAGGAAAAAACTCAAATATACTGTGTTCCTAAACCAATCACATGACCAGTCCCCGAGGTCATGACTGTGATTGGTCTGTTAGTAGAATCAAACACACGAACATGGTTCGGACGTGCAGTTCAGGGACTCCCATGAGCCGAGGTGAAGCCTAGCAGAAAGCTTGCAGCTGTTTGTAATTTCATTTCCTGTATATATATAAATACATATTTCACATCTTCAGCTACCCAGTCAGGAAGGAAAGGACCCCTGTTTGACCGGCTGTGACCACCTGTGTGCACGACAAGTTAATCATTTTCAGCAGCTCTTTGTTTTCACATTATAAACATCAAACTGTTGTTTTTCATGGTCGCTTTAATGTTTATGACACTTTTAAATTGCAGCTCATATTTAATCCCCCACAGTCGGCTGTCACTTTTTTTTTATCATTTCGTTTTACGTTATGTTAACAGCATAATCAAAATAAATCGTCTGCATACCAACATTGTTAAATTCTTGTCTGTGTTTAGAAAAAAGGCTTTAAAATCAGTCTTATGTTCGCTGAAAACACCATAAACATTTAAATTAAGATTCATGCTTTCTAAAATTCATCTTTTACTGAATATTATTTCTGTATGTTTTCCATTTGATATGAATCCATTTCATGTACGATTTTTCATTTGTCTTCTTCTACAGTAGGTATCAGATCATTAGATTTTAGCCTCTTCTGGCTAAAATGAGGCAAAGCTAGCACTGATTAATCGCAAACTACACTTGGCTCTCTTGGCTGTCTTGTAAGATACAGTACGTACATCAGAGCACGACAGGCATTGTCTCATTAGTAGTGCTGTGTGATACTGTAAGGTTTGGTATTGATCCAATTCCAAGTAAATAAAGATCCTGTACTGCTGAAAACAATACCAATACTGGTACTTTTAACCTATAAAGGCAGCTTATGTGGGGCAGAGAGGTTTGTATGACTCACTGTTAATTTGCAAATTCTGAACACATTTCAATGATCACTTAACACTATTGATATTTGGATTGATCCACTCACCTCTATTTATCCTAGCCTTTGGCTGATGCTAGGAACACAATAATTACCGCAGTTCCCACTGACAGCTGACATGGCTCCTTTAGATTTGGAATGATAACATTTCAGTGTCTTCTATCTGTGAGAGAAGCCGCAATAAAACCCCGATTAGACAAACTGCTGCTTTAAATTCACTTTATTTCTGCACTTTCCACAACAGACACTGAATAACACCATTAACCCAAAACAATTAAAGAGCATGAACAAAGAACTCAAACAAAACCAGAGGAAAAGCTAAACCAGTGTGTGCTGTTCACTGTCTCTGAACAGCGTGTAGATATGAGACTTATGTGAACGGCTATGGGAAGCAGAAAAGAAGACCTGAATGTGCAAAAGGAAAGCAAGCAGTGATGCTGAGTCTGCAAAGAACCACGTGCAAGTGGCCCGAGTGACCTTTAGGCACAAAAAGTATAAACATTTATTGTGAGCATTGTTCAAAGCAAATGCTGTATGGTAATTAGTCCAAATTCTTTTGGACTAATTGAGATATGATGATGTACTACCTGGTGGCTATCTACAAAGCTATGGTTAGGTTAATATAAACAAATCAGCACTGGGAAGATGGACAATAATGGTTAAACTGTTCTCAGTAAAAGTTTGTGTTGGCCTGACTGGCAGAGAAAATGCCTTCATACAGCTCGAAGAAGATGCTAAAAAAGGACCAAACTTCAGTTAAGAGAACATCTAAGATGATCCATCCATCACACGAGGTTAGTCATTAACATGTTTGTGTATGGTTGGGATATGGTGTCTAAAAAGTTAGCCTGAAGACATGCAGCACATGAATAGTGCTAATAAAAATCCAAAAAATGCTTAATGCTAAATAGTATTGGTGCTTGTGCCTGTTCAAAATAACAGGAAATCAACTTTTAAAAGATAAGCATCTCCCTCAAGCATGCTCAGTTTGTCTTGATTTAAACAACAGATACGCTTCTACGCAGTCTGGATTCTTTTGAACCTCTGCTGAGCACTAAAGAATAGAAAAAGAATAAAGTCAGATTAAGGCATGTTTGTTTTGTAACAACACTTCTTCTCACACACTTCTAATCCACACAAATCCAACTTGTGTGGATTTTCATTAACGGTTACTGTCACTGTCAGGTTGTCAGAGGCAGGTGGGTGTTTGTGTACATTCGTGCTCATACAGGTAGATCTTCAAAGGCAGCTGGACTTCTTTTAAGTTCTCAAACACATTTCACTTCTCGTCCAAAAGGTTGCAGAAGCTGAAGTAAAGAAGTCCAGTTGCTTTCGACCCAAACAGGTTAGACTGTTTTGAAACGTCTGCATCTGCTGTTGGCTTCTCTCAGGGCCCTCCTTCCTCTGCTGATATCTGATCCCAGTTTTCACAAAAGCTTCCACAAATATTAAAATATTGCCTCATACGTAAGTTTTATTCACTCTTTCATATTACTCAGTTCTCCTCTTCATCATTAAACCCATAATTGGTCCTTCCCTTGGACCTACTGCCTGTCTCCATACACTGGCCTCTTGCTCCAGACTGGTATCCATACTGGTCCCCATGATCTTCATACTGGCTCTGCTCCTGCTCTCCGCTCTCTTGGTCCCCGTATTGGATCTCGTGTTGATTTCCCTGCTGGTAGTGGTATCCTCTCTCCTCGGGTGCAGACCACCCCTGATACGGTCTCTCGTCCTGCTCCTGAGGGTAAAGGTCGTCACCGGGGGAGAAGGTGTCATCCAAGTGGTCGTCATAGCGCTGGTAGGAGCTGGCATGTGCCTGCTGCTCCCGAGCATTCAGCTCCAGCGTGCTGTGCCACACTCCATAACAAATGTAGATCAACAGACCTGAGGATGGATATGCAGTAGAGGGTGGGTCAGTAGGTACAGAGATGAGTTTGTGTAGGACTGTCAACCTTTATGAATTCCATGTGAAGCAAATATTTGTCGCAAAAATGGAGCTCTTACAAAATCCTGGATACACACCTCATATGTAAAGTATTTTCTCTCTTCTTTGTTGGGCTTATTGCATCTTAAAAAAGTTTGTACCAAGCATCAGAGCAACCAAAATACCCAACCAGCAAATCAAAAAGCTGGCCAACCAAGCAACTAATAAACCAAGCAAGTAGTCAAGCAGCCAACCAAACAACTTACCTATCAGTCAACAGGTCATGCAACTAACCAGCCAACCAAACAACCAGATAACAAAATGACTGCTTTATCAACTATCTGACCAAGCAGCCAGTTGCAGAACTGGTGTTTTCTCCTTTTAATATATAACTCGATATTTAAATAAACTAATTGTCATTGAATTACTGATTAATGCTCCATTTCAAATCTGCAATACTCCATTATCAAGATTGTTTCAGCTCACCTATGAGGCACCAGATGGTGAACCTTGCCCAGGTGAGTGGAGACAGTTTAAGCATGAGGTAACTGTTAACCAATATGGCTGCTGCAGGGACAAAGGGAACACATGGTGCCATGTAGGGCAGGCTCCTGGTGCTCTCTGGTTGCTGTATGATCATAATCAAAAGCTTCCCTAATGACCCTGCCATCATTGTTGCCATCAGTCCAGAAATCACTGCCCCAGCACCTGTGCCCTGCTCAACCCCAAATATTATGGTAGACCAGAGGAGGAAGGACATGAAGAAGAGGGAGAGAGTGCATCGGGTCACTATGCGGCCTGTGGCTGGGGTTGGTCGAACTGACACATCGGGCATTCCCAAACGCAGCCGCAGGGTGTAGTAATGACCTCCAAGAAGCCTTTTCAGCAGTGAGGCGTGACCTGTATGAAAATCAGAGTCATCTCCCTCCCCCTCCGTCCTGCCGGTGTGGTAAGAAGATGACCCGTCATTCTCGGTCAAGATCTGATCGTCTTTGGCATCTTCGTGCTTCAGGCTGTCCATGTCCTGAACTTCAGAGTCAAACTGATGTGTGTCGGTCTGTTCGTCAGGCTGATAGCGCAGTAGCAGCACGCACACGCTGACCAGAGTGTAAGCCAGCAGGGTGCCAATGGACATCATCTCAATCAGATCCCTGAGGCTCACCAGCAGAGCGAGGACGGCTGCCAGGCTTCCCGACACCACACATGCCACCGTGGGAGTGTGTGTGAGTGCAGTCACATGAGACAGAAACCTTAAAACACAGACACAAAAAAATTTATTATTAAAACTCCTTGAGCTGACTTTGTGAGTTTTCATGTACCTCCTCACCTGAACAGCAGTCCGTCCCGTGCCATTGCATAGATGACCCTGGGCATTGGGAACAGGGAGCCCAGCAGAGAGACAGTGAGTCCAGCTATAGAGCCCACAGCCACAGTGTACTTCCCCCACATGAAGCCGTGCACAGCAAACATCTCCATGAGAGGAGCCGAGCCATCAATAAGGTTATAGGGAACCATGAGAGTCAGGATCACACTCACCTGTAAAATAGAAAATAAATACAGAGCTCACATGTAATGCAGATATTCTTACAGTATGTCTTCCAACTGGTTGATACTGTTAAGTGTTAAATCAGGAGATGTGGCTGTTACCATGAAGCATGGTTTAACCGACTGCGTTAAACCATGCTTCATACAAAGTGAAACCCAAAACCATACAGTGCATGTGTAAAGAGTTTTTGAGTTCCTAACCACTACACATTTAGAACTTTATAAAACCTGGAGGTGTTGGGGATTGACCCCAGGACCTCATCAGGACTTGTTTTCTAGCACCATACTACTTGTTCAGTAGTATGGTGCTTTAAAACCTGGTTATATGTCTCCTGTTGTTATTTTATGTGAGTGACATTTTAAACTCAGGATTATTTCTTTAGTATGAATATCTTTGATCAAGTCCAGAACCTTGATGGTATAAAAACTGGAGATGCTGGGGATTGAACCCAGGACCTCATACATGCAAAGCATGCGCTCTACCACTGAGCTACATCCCCTTCTATGCATGCATCCTAACTTTTGCTAGATGATGCTATCAGTGCAGGGTTATAGGTCAGTCATCCAGATCATGGTACTCTAAGGAGCTTGGGGGAAAACAAAGCCACTGGACTTCATGAAGTTTTGTAAAGATGTTTCACTTTTTAAGAGGCTTTTTCAGTTCTAAAACAAAATGGTGAAGAGTCCTGGGTATTTAAACCTTAGTGAGGGTTGTCCCTTAAGGAGGTCGTTGACCCACTATTAATCATGTGCCTTATCACATGAGCCAAGGTGTGAAAAAGGTGGGGGTCATCATCAGAGGTTTTGGGTGAAACCACTCTTTTCAAGGACTTAATCAGGTTCTCCATTGAACTTTTCACTAAGAACAACCTCACCTCTGAAAAATTGCCTCAACATATCATGTCACCAACCGAGGCCACCAAAGACATAATTTCTACATTTACAGGACAGAGGTCACTCTTTTGAGGATGTCAGTGGTTATTTTGAAGCTTTTGTGGTGATTTGGAATCTTTAAGTGGTCGTCTTGATGCATGCTCAACCATCCAGGTAGGTAAATCCCAAAAGGCTGATTCTGTTCATCCTGCAGTTAAGTCCAGAAGTTTGATGGCCTCGAAATAGAGATAAAACCTGGAGATGCTGGGGATTGAACCCAGGACCTCATACATGCGAAGCATGCGCTCTACCACTGAGCTATATCCCCCTGTGGAGCTGTGTCAGACATTTTTATGGCCCATCAGAAGGGGTGGTCTGGTAGGTTTTTGTGGTAATTTAATGCATATCTGATGTTTGAGTTTCTTTGTGAACACTTGTGTCTCTGCGTTTTATTTTGTTTTTCGAGTCTCTTTGTTGTCTAAGTCTCTTGCAGTTCTATTAAGTGTATTTTTGATCATTTTATCTCATGGACATTTTAATCGTCTGAATCAAGGAGGGGTTCTTGGGACACTTTTTTCGCCATCTTCAATGCTGTGATTGAGCCATTCCCCAGCTCTTTCTAAATGGTACTCATGGCCATTCATCAATGGTCATGATAATTTGCATTTTAATGTTAATGAAACTGACCTCACGCCCCATTGTTAGTCAGTGGTGCTGTTTTGGTCATTATGTTTATAAGGTTGGGGAAACCTGCAGTCAGCTGAGACTGAAGAAGTCACTTGGATGAAATGTTTCTCCAACTCAAAACTCTATGTCCAGATGAACAGAATCATTTTCTGGATTTCCTTACCTGGATGATTGCGCATGCATCAAGATCATTTTCTAAGTATATTGTATTTATTTTCTTTTAGTTACCTTATATTTCCTAACCACCCAAACATTTAGGTCTTCATGAATCTATTTACTGATGTTTGACTATACTATAGACTTATAGTACTCTTATAGTTCTGATATGCAGCTTGTAGTCATTTTGAGTCTCTTTGTGGCCACTTATGTCTCTGTGTTTTGAGTCTTATTTTGTTGTCCTAAGTCTCATCTACCTATAGTAAGTGTATTTATGATCATTAGAGCTCACCTCACAAAAGCAAAGTATAGACTGACTTTAAGGAAATGAAAAACGTCCCTATGCATGTGCAAGAGAGCTCAAAAGCTTGATGGCATAATGCCTGGAGATGCTGGGGATTGAACCCAGGACCTCATACATGCAAAGCATACACTCTACCACTGAGCTACATGCCCTTGTTGGTAAGGGGCCGCTGTGGTCATTTTTAGCCTCAGTATTTGGTATTTATTTGTATCTTAGGTAGCCTAACAGTTTCTTGATGATGAAGCACCAAAGATTCAGGACTTCTCGCACCTTTGGTGCCATAAAACTTTGACACATGTCTCCTGTAGTCAAGTCCAGAAGTTTGATGGCCTGGAGATAGAGATAAAACCTGGAGATGCTGGGGATTGAACCCAGGACCTCATACATGCGAAGCACATGCTCTACCACTGAGCTACATCCCCCCACATGAACATCATCATCAGGACCCATCAGAAGCTGAGCACATATGTGCTGTATTACACTGTACAGTTTTATCACAACTGACATCAGGCTTAAACATATCAGGACTAAAAAGGCAGAAGAAATAATCTGATGAGGAAATTAATTTGGCTGAGTTAAAAAAAAACAAAAAAACATGCTCAACTCTGTACAGACCGACACATAGGCAGTGAGGCAGGTGACCAGCGAGACAGTGATGGCGTAAGGGATGGAGGTGTTGGGGTTTTTGGCCTCCTCTCCTGTCGTTGCAATGATGTCGAAGCCAATGAAGGCATAAAAACAGGTTGCTGCACCTTGCATCACCTGAACAGAAAAAAACGTGTTACTAAAAGATCTCACAGTTTACATCTTAAAAAAAGTGAACCTATTCTGCTTTTCTTTGTTCTCTGTAACATAAAAAGTATGCTGTTCTAATGCTAGATTCTCATATTAAACATGAATATTTTTTTTAAATAATGAAGTCAGTGCATTCAAAAAACATTCCAATCAGTAAAAAGTTCAGGCTTCTGACTGTTAGTGTGATAGTGTCTGTGGGTTTGGGGGATCAAAAATCAACCTCAGTGCAGAAAATCCCCAGTGCACGTCTCCTTTACAACTGATCAAAATGTAGAAGTCTCAAACTCCTCGTTTGTTTGTTTTGATATTTGATGTTTTGTCAGTTGTTAGCTATATGTGCTAATAGTTACAGCTTTGGTAATTGGTGGGTGTCATCTTACTTCATGGATAGAAAAAGCTGATTGTCATCTGCATAGCAATAAAAGGGAATGCCATGCCTTCTAATAATACTGCCTAAGAGAAGCATATATAATGTAAATAGAACTGGTCCCTACTGTGATCCTCCCAGGACAGCTGGAGGAAGTGACAGCTTTTTAAGTAGTGGTTTAAAATTTTTTAACCTTGTGATTGGAAGCTGGAAATTAGTTGATAGATCCCCTTTAGCAAAACATTTTCTCACCCCCGACCAGCCATATGGCAGGAACTTGCCACCCTCCCAGTTGCTGCTAGAGATAAAGAAGAGTCCGGCGATAATCATGAAGACCCAGACCACCAGGTTGACCACATTCAGGACGTTGTTGAAGCCCACAGTGTTACGCACTCCAAGAGCGATCACAGCAGTGACCACCAGGGCAATGACCAAGGCCAGAACATCAAGATACGTGTCCTCGCCTTTACCTGAGACAGAAAGACAAAGAGTTTAAGCATCAGGTATTAACTATTATTTTTATTATTCATCATAACATAAATGAGCTTAGAGCTAAATCTGGTTATATCTCTGACATTAGTGTTTATCCTCTCTAACAGATAAGTAAATAAACTGCTAATGGTAAACAAATCACAAAAGTAGTTTTGGAGGCACTGACCAAGGCCTCTGACTGTGCCCAGGTGTGTTATCATGAAGTCACTGATGCTGTGATTGGCCAGTGAGTCGAACATATTGCTGAGAGCTGAAGCCCCTGCCGCTGTGCCGATCAGGTACTCCAGGATCAGGTTCCAGCCAATGAAGAATGCCACGAATTCTCCAACAGTCACATAGCTGTAGGTGTACGCCGATCCGGTCGTTTTGGGGACCCGCACACCAAACTCTGCGTAGCACACACCTTCAAGAAAAAGACACACATATAGAAAATGTGGCCAGATTGTTCTAAATCTTTTTGGGGGGGTTGGTTCGAATTCTTAAAAACTTCTGCTTACCTGACAGTATGGACGCCACCGCTGCAATTATGAAGGACAGAATGACCCCAGGCCCAGCCATTGCTTTAGCAACCAGCCCCGCAACGACATACATCCCTGTGCCGACACAGCTTCCCACACCGAGGGAGACCAGGTCAACAGTAGTGAGGACTTTGGCCAGCCCAACCGCCGAGCCCTCTGCAAGCTCGGTGAGGTCATCTGAGCTGTGGGCCATGGAGCCCACAGGTTTGGTCCTCAGCAAGCGAGAGTACATGTTGTACCAGGCATCACCCAATGACACCCGACCCAGCCACGCCGCCATCACTAACCCTGGTTATTATCTGTTAATATCGGTGAGTTGTGCACTCCTTCCACCTTCCTGCTGTCACTGTCTCATACTTTCACATCACCATGAGCCTCCTCCTAAACAGGTTTGTCCCATGAAACAGAAGTCTAAAGAGGGCGCAGAAACTCTGTGAAAAGAAGAGGAACAGACTGCAGCAGTTCATGAATTACAGTGAAGGGTTTGATATATATAACATGATTTGGTCTCTTAATTGTGTTTATTTCAGTTTTCTTTGAGTCTCTTTACGATCACTTAAATCTGTTGACAGCAGTTTCAATCTTTCTTGGTTCTTTGAGTCTTTGCAGTCATTTCTTATGTTTTTTTGTGGTCATTTGAGGAAGCGAAAGAGTGCTTGTTTGATTCTACCCCCTGTAGGGTTACATCAGGAAGGGTATCTGCTCATAAACTCTGCCAAAAAAAGATGCAGAGCTAACTGCTACGGTGACCTGTTAGGACAAGGGAGTAGATGAAAGTAGTTCAGACAACAGAGTTGTTTGAATGTCGTTGTGGTTCTTTAAGTCTCTGTGCAGTGATTCTGAGTGCATTTCTGGTTATTTGTTTCTTTTTGTGGTCACTTGAGTCTCTTTGTTGGCCTTTGGGTCTCTTTATAGCGATTTGAGTTTCTTTGTGGCCATTTTGAGTCTGTATGTTTCTATTTCACATCTGTATGTGTTAATCCAAAAGACTATTTGTTTTCATTTTCAGTCTCTTTATGGTTAGGAAGTTCCTCACGTGGTATTTGATGTTGTTTTGTATCTCTTAGCAGTTATTTTAAATCGCTTATTCTAAGTATCATAGTAGTCACTTTGTGTCTAATCATTTCTGTATTCAAGCTTTCCAAAAGAAATGTTCACAGCCATTTCAAACTTTGAAGCCTCTGGTCCTGCTGGTCTGTTTGATAATCCTTTCATGCTAATGAAGCTGGGACACCATCAGCAGTTCTCCTAACTCACTAGAGCGAGACTCCCTCTCTGAAACTTTAATGATGTCCAAGGAGGATCCTCTTTCATGATGGAAAGGCTTGACTATGGAGTCTAAAACGTAATCATCCACAGACGAACTTCTACATGTATGCGTTGAAAGCTCTCATCTGTTTTAGAGCTTCATACTCAAACATGCAAGTTCAGTCAACACCTTATCTAAAATCAACCCCACAAAGTCAGACTAGGTTTAAAAGAGCAAAGAGAGCAGACAGTCTGAGGCTTGCAAGCTGATAAAAACACAAATCATGCAGTCTGAGCATGCACACTAGAGCACACAGGTAACACACTCACTTGCTGTTCAGTTTCCCTCCTGAGGCAGATTCCCCCATCCAATGCAGAGCTGGTGGATATGTGACGAGAGGAGATAGCCTCGTTTAATCATTTAGAGCAGAAACCATGTGACCACTTTGATAAAATATTCAACATCTGAGGCTGAGCATGGGCGTGTGCATGGAGCTGCCATCGGTCATTTAAAGAAGGGATGACAGAGCTGCTGTGAGAGTGTGTTTGAGCTGAGCTGATGTTTGTTTCTGTTAGTGTGCAGGGCTGGGAACTCAACAGGTGTATGTGTGTGTGTGTGTGTGCAGAAAAGCATCTGTTTTCAAAACCTGCAGGAGCAAACTGATCGCCGCTTTACAAATGTTCTATATATTCGAAGTTGACTCTCAGCACATGACCACAATTGGCTAACAGTGACCACATTTCAAGAAACACCTCATGAGAGCACAGTGTAGACCCAGGGGTAGGGAACGTTAGTCCACAAGGGCCGGTGTCCTGCAGGTTTTAGATCTCACCCTGGGTCACCACACCTGAATCAAATGATTAGTTCATTACCAGGCCTCTGGAGAACTTCAAGACATGTTGAGCAGCTAATTTAGTCATTTAAATCAGCTGTGTTGGATCAAGGACACATCTAAAACCTTCAGGACACTGGCTCTCGAGGCCTGGAGTTCCCTACCTCTGGTGTAGACTGATCTTAAGGCAGGGGTCCCCAATCCTAGTCCACGAGGGCCGGTGTCCTTGCAGGTTTTAGATCTCACCCTGCGTCAACACACCTGAATCACATGATTAGTTCATTACCAGGCCTCTGGAGAACTTTAAGACATGTTGAGAAGGTCATTTATCCATTTAAATCAGCTGTGATGTATCAAGTGCACATCTAAAACCTGCAGGGACACCGGCCTTCGTGGACTGGGATTGGGGACCCCTGCCTTAAGGATATGAAACTCTCCACTATCGGCCTGAAGATTTGAGCTCTAGCTCGATGGTATAAAAATCTGGAGATACTGGGGATTGAACCGAGGACCTCATACATACAAAGCATGCACTCTACCATTGAGCTACATCCCCTGATAAATCTTTCCTAACTCATGACTTTAGTTCTCATTTGCAACCAGAGGCTGTTTATTCATAAACTATTACTTCACAAATTACCCAGTCTAAAGAGGAAGGGTTCATGAGCCCATATCTCCCCATTTTCTGTCCCCACCTCACACAGTACGAAATCACAATGCCACACTGTGCTGATAGTGGACCCACAGGAAAGTGGAACCATGTTTTCCCACTGGGTCATGCCTCACTGGGTCTTTAAGCTCAAGGCCCAGCCACCACATGCCTCACCAGCGAGCTCCCCTCCCTGATGTAGCTCTATGCAGAGCTTAGAAATTGAGAGGGACTTTGAGTAGAGCTGACACTCCCACATCAGAAGGAGCCAGCTGGGGTAGATACAGAACTCACTGGAGGAGTGACATCAGCCAGAGGTGCCAGAGGCTGAAGGTGTAGAAGTCGCTCTTTCAAGGATCCTCTTGCAGTTAGTAGATGTTTGTTTTTGACATGTTGAGTCACTTTTTAGTTTGTGACCCTAAAGTGTCTTTAGTCATTACCTGCTTGATGCCACGACAACTGGAGACACTGAGGATTGAACCAAGGACATCAAACTCTACCACTGAGCTACATGAAATTATGACCTTGTTATGACCCATCAGAATTTTTCAGTCTGGTAGGTTGTTGTGGTAATTTAAGGTGCTACTGTAATCCTTGAGTCTTCTGTGACCATTTAAGTTTCTGTGTTTTGCTTTTGTAAGTTTTTGACCTCATGATTATTTGTTTAGTATGGATATTTCTGAACTTTGATTAAGAAGATACAAAAGCTAGATGGTATAAAACCTGGAGATGCTGGGGAATGGTCTGCTGGGTATACATGTTGATGTAGTTTATAGGTCAGTCATCCAGGTCATTGTACTCTAAGGAGTTAGGGAGAAAAAAAGCAACTTCATGAAGTCTAAGGAGCTTAGAAAGAAAAAGCGTCTGCTTTCCAACGGAGCGAGATGGCTGACTAAGGCTACGTCCACGCTAGCCCAGATAGATTTGAAAACGCGTCCACACTAGCGTTTTCAGTCATTTTCACAGAGTTGTGCATCCACATTGAAACGTCCGAAAACGCTTACGGAACTTCAGGCCTCGAGAGCCGGTGTCCTTGCAGGTTTTAGATCTCACCCTGGGTCAACACACCTGAATCAAATGATTAGTTGATTACCAGGCCTGGGAGAACTTCATGACATGTTGAGGAGGTCATTTAACCATTTAAATCAGCTGTGTTGGATCAAGGTGTCTGGTACTCGAGGGCCTGGAGTTTGACACCTGTGGTGTAGACTGACCTTAATATATTATATCCAGATAAACAGAATCAACTTTTGGAGGTCTCCTGTGGTTATTTCATTATTTGTCATTATTTGTTTAGTATAATGAAATAACTAAAAAAATAGCGAGTCCAGAACCTGACATGCAGCAATAAGTCCAGAAGCTTAATAGCCTGAAAACCTGGAGATGCTGGGGATTGAACCCAGGACCTCATACATGCAAAGCATGCGCTCTACCACTGAGCTACATCCCCTTGCTGCTGCTAGATAAATTCATCTGTTTCTGACATTTCTATGGCCCATCAGACGCTCTGGTCTGGTAGGCTTTTGTGGTAATTTAATGCGCATCTGATGTTTGGGTCTCTTTTTATTGAACACTTATGTCTCTGTGTTTTGTTTTGTTTTTGAGTGTCTTTGTTGTCAAAAGTGTCTTGTAGTTATATTAAGTGTGTGACCACATCCACATCATGCTGTGTTGATGATCCTTGAGTCTTGTGGAGATTTTTTTCTTACTTATCCTAATAGTTTCCTGAAAGCCTCCTTCAGGAGTTGCTACAGCAGGTGATGTGCCTCCTTCTCACGGTCCATCTTTCCTAGCATCTTTAACAAACATAATTATCTTTCTGAGTTTTGGTGTTCTTTCTACCATTCGTGTCATGATGTTCTTATTGTGACAGGGCTTACAGTTTTGACACAAGTGGTTTCAGAACTACTCTGCATTGACCAGAATTCCCACAGCATCTTTAGAAAACTGCTTTCAAATGTCTGCTGAAAAATCAAAAGATCAGGGTGAATCCTGCAAACAGTTCTGGTAGGTGGTTGCAGTGATTGGAATACAGGGGGGTCATCAATAACTTTGTCAGCTGGTGTGAACAGAAACATCTTCGCATCAATGCCAGCAAAACGAAGGAGCTGGTGATTGACTTCAGCAAGAAGCCACCCCCTATTACACCAGTGAACATCCAGGGTTTGGACATTGAAACGGTGGAGGAGTACAACTACCTGTGTGTTCACCTCAATAACAAACTGCACTGGTCCACAACACAAATGCACTCTTCAAAAAGGGTATAAGTTGTCTTCACCTGCTACGGCGGCTGAGATCCTTTGGGGTGAACAGGACACTCCTAAAGACCTTCTACCACACTGTGATGGCGTCTGCTATCTTTTATGCTGTGCTCTGCTGGAGTGGTGGAATGGCAGAGAGGGACAGGGGGGAACTCAACAAACTGGTCACCAGGCCAGCTCTGTCCATCGAGCAGGTGTGGGAGGAAAGGATGTTATCTTAGCTAACATCCATCATGGACAACACCTCCCACCCCCTGTATGAGACTGTACGAGCACTGAGCAGTTCGTTCAGCAGTGGACTTCTACACCCACAGTGTAGGAAGGAGCGCTACCGCAGGTCATTCTTATCAGCAGTTGTATTGTGTGTATTTTGGTCATTTTAAGACTTCTTTACCAGGACCTCTAGTAGCTTGGTGTAATAGAACTTGGAGAAGCTTTGCACTGAACGCAGCACCTCATACATGCAAAGCCTGTGCTCTGCTGGTGAGCTACATCCCCCTGTGTGTATGCAAGCCTTTTAGGTCTCTTTCGCATTATGTTGACATTGATGTCTTTGTTTTAATTGCCGTAATAATTCAGTGTCTTGTAGTTAGTTTCCTAACCACCAACCATCCAAAGATCTCTGGGACTTTTCTATCATGTTTAGTGGCTGGATGCTATATAATCTGGAGATGCTCCTGCACTCTACCATTGAGCTACTTACCACTAATGTGTTATCCTAGTAGTTTCATAATCAAAAACCACCCCATGTATTTGCACACAACCATAATTTTTTCACAGTGGCCACATTTCACTGAAGATTCCTCAAAATCCCAAAGACTTATGACTCATTGAGTAGGAAGGTACAACTACATAGCTCACAAGCTGAATGCCCTAACAACCAGAGATGCTGGAGATTGAATCAAGGACATCATACTGTACCACTGAGTTACTTCATCTTTTTTCTACATTTTTATAGACCATCAGAAGTTTTTGGTCTAGTAGGTTTTTGACCTCAGGGTTATTTGTTTAGTATGATCATCTCTGAACTTTGATCAAGTCTAGAAGCTTGATGGTGTAAAACTTGGAGATGCTGGGGATTGAACCCAGGACCTCATACATGCGAAGCATGCGCTCTACCACTGAGCTACATCCCCTTGTTGGGTGCTGTCCAGTAGGCTTTTCAGAATCAGAATACTTTGTTAATCAGTAAGGAAATGATGTAAGAATTTAGTGGTTTCAATAACATGTTCCTCTGAACATTTACTTGGACAAAACATACTGTCAGAAGTGGGATTTGAACCCACGCCTCCGGAAGAGACGGCAGCCTAAACGCAACACCTTAGTCATATCAGTACTACGTTTAAACTATAGTTTATCTATGATAACATGCATCCTAAATGATAAAATCAGGACTTGTTTTAAAGCACCATACTACTTGTTCAGTAGTATGGTGCTTTAAAACCTGGTTATATGTCTCCTGTTGTTATTTTATGTGAGTGACATTTTAAACTCAGGATTATTTCTTTAGTATGAATATCTTTGATCAAGTCCAGAACCTTGATGGTATAAAAACTGGAGATGCTGGGGATTGAACCCAGGACCTCATACATGCAAAGCATGCGCTCTACCACTGAGCTACATCCCCTTCTATGCATGCATCCTAACTGTTGCTAGATGATGGTATCAGTGCAGGGTTATAGGTCAGTCATCCAGATCATGGTTCTCTAAGGAGCTTGGGGGAAAACAAAGCCACTGGACTTCATGAAGTTTTGTAAAGATGTTTCACTTTTTAAGAGGCTTTTTCAGTTCTAAAACAAAATGGTGAAGAGTCCTGGGTATTTAAATCTTAGTGAGGGTTGTCCCTTAAGGAGGTCGTTGACCCACTATTAATCATGTGCCTTATCACATGAGCCAAGGTGTGAAAAAGGTGGGGGTCATCATCAGAGGTTTTGGGTGAAACCACTCTTTTCAAGGACTTAATCAGGTTCTCCATTGAACTTTTCACTAAGAACAACCTCACCTCTGAAAAATTGCCTCAACATATCATGTCACCAACCGAGGCCACCAAAGACATAATTTCTACATCTACAGGATAGAGGTCACTCTTTTGAGGATGTCAGTGGTTATTTTGAAGCTTTTGTGGTGATTTGGAATCTTTAAGTGGTCGTCTTGATGCATGCTCAACCATCCAGGTAGGTAAATCCCAAAAGGGACATTTGGTGGTTTTTTGTTTTTGTCTTTCTGACATCTTGAGTCTCTTTGTAATTGTCATATGCATGTTGTTGGTATTTATGTGATGGACATTTTGACTGTGTGGTTATTTGTATAGTCTGGATATCTTTGAAAGTGTCTGTCAGCACTCAACCACAATTTGCTAACACTCACAACATTTCATAACACATCACAAAAGCACAGTGTAGACAGACCTTTAGGATATGAAACACTCCACTATCCATCCAAAGATCTGAGCTCTAGCTCAGAATCTTGTTTGCATAAAACCTGGAAATTGAACCCAGGACCTCATACATGCAAAGAATGCGCTCTACCACGGAGCTACATCCCCACACTGCATCACCAAGGCCCATCAGAAGTCTCTGCTCTGATAAGTGCTGCAGTACACTAACACCAGGCTTAAACATACCAGGACTCCTTAAACTAAAATTTCACTTTGAGAACATGGCACTGAGGGAAGGACCCCCCCAATCAGGAGCAGCACCCAGCTGGCCCTCTGAAATAAAACCATTAGGCTACACTCTGTGTAGCGGTGTATATGTGCTGTTGTTCATCATTTGATCTGCAGAGTCAGATTACAGCGTTACCTGCATACACAGTTGCATGATGGTATAAAGCAGCCGAAAGAGGACACTCCACCACTGTCTGCACAGGACAGTCTGTGGGAAACACGCCTGAGCTCAGAGATGTTCACACCTTCTCAATTTCAGGATTTCCTGACGATCTGCCAACCGGTGAACCAACATTTTTCAGCGTTTTCATTTTTCTGCTGCTCGCCGTACTATTTTGAGGCAAATATTTGAGTTATCTGCCAGTGTCAATTACTAGTTTCTATGAGGATTCAAGTTTACTGTAAACTGTTTTTCCAGAGAACTGTTTCTGTAATAAACACACATCATATAAAGATGCGAGATGACACCAGCCGCTGACTGCAGAGCAGATGAGGTGGATTCCTGAGGGTGCACGCTTTATATGCAACAGATGAGCAGATGGGAGTGAATCCAGACACACTGCCAGAGAAAGCAGGAGCAAAATAAAACATCCTTTTCTGTTTACGGGAACAAAGCAGTTATCCACAGCACAGAGCTGACCCGAGGGGATGGACTCTCTTAGCATGTCACCCTGAAGCTAGAGTGCAAATTTATTCACTGCTGCTCAAGGTGAAAGAAAACAAAAGTGCCTGATTAGGACAACTACAGCTCCCATGAGGCCTTGTTTCAGTGTAATTGGTGTTTTTGCCCTTGTTGCACTGAGACAAGGAGTCTTTATGAGAAGATATCCGTATTGAAAAAGACTCTAAACATCTTTCTATTGTAATTTTTTCATCATCCTGGAGCCATTTTTGAGTCATTTTTACTGATCTTTGTTGCTCCTTTCTGCTTCTGCTGTTGTTTTGCTTCCATTTGTTCTAAAACTGCAGTTCCTCTAGAACAGGGGTCTGCAACCTTTAACACCCAAAGAGCCACTTGGACCCGGTTTCCACACAAAAGAAAACACTGGGAGCCGCAAATACTTTTTGACATCTAAAATGAAGATAACACTGTATATATTGTGTTTTTACCTTTGTGCTTTGTGTGAACAACTAAAGTAAGTAAGTAAAGTTTATTTATTAAGTGCTTTTCACAAACAGGCAGTCACAAAGCGCTGTACACAAATATTCAAATAAACAATACAATCAATAGACATTATACACAATGTAAAAGATCAAATGTAAATAATGTAAAGAATATAAAATACGTAGATCAACAAAAGGCTTGTTTGAACAGAAAGGTTTTTAACTGCTTTTTAAAAGAATCCACAGAGCAACTAAGGTGTGCTGCTTATGAAATCCATGAAGTGCTACAGAGAAAATGACATTTTATTTATGCAATTAACGCATTTTGAACTCTTAAAGAAATATAACAAAAGGAAAGACACCCAGCTGAACTAAAATGATCCATGTAGCAAACAAAAACCATTGTGAGCCGCCACCCTCACAACAGTTTTTTTTCCAATTAAAAAGTAATTGAAAAAAAAAGCGCTATGCCGCTAAAAAAATAGATATTTGCAAAATTCTGCCTAAATATGTATTTTACCTGGTTAATGTGTGTGGGGGGGCGTGGTCTGCAGTGCTGCTGCATGGGAATCGGACGCACCTGAGCGGCACCCGCAATCACGCCTCGCCGCCTTAAAGTCTGTGCTCTCTCTGCTGTTGTTGGTGTGTGTCGGGCTGTGAGCTGAA
This sequence comes from Oreochromis niloticus, assembly GCF_001858045.2. Taxonomy (NCBI): domain Eukaryota; kingdom Metazoa; phylum Chordata; class Actinopteri; order Cichliformes; family Cichlidae; genus Oreochromis; species Oreochromis niloticus. The sequence continues at coordinate 2,161,880 of NC_031974.2, read as the reverse complement.
AAGCTACAGCCGGTGTTCTGAGAAACCATCCTACTCCGACAAAACGTCCTACCCGTATTATAATTTGACGGTGACTTGCGACGCGACTAAACCTAACCCAACCCATAACCTTAAGAAGTATTCCGGATGGGTGAGAGAAAAAGAAGTTAATTCGGCGTTGTTTTGTGCGCATGCGCAGAAACATTGGGTAGGATGTTTTGTCGGGTAGGATGGATTCCCAGAACACCGGCTGTATGCATACAGCAACCGTGTGTGAAAAGTGTTCAATAAAGAGATGCTGAAAAGCGCGTTCATGCAAACATCGTCGGGTCTGCCGTGATGTGTTTATAATGAGACTTCTGGTCCCAAACCTCTGCTCCCAGCGTCTGCAAATCGGGGCTTTCATCTTTACGCAGGACTGTAAGCTGTCATCTGTGAGGCGTGAGCGGTGTTTGTTTTTAACATAGTTCACGGTGGAGAACAGCTGCTGACATAATGTGGATCCGAAGATCCATAATTGGCCTACCTGGGGTTGAAAGTCTCGATAAATGCACGGCGTTTCAGCGGGTACACCGGCTTCCGCGAGTGTGACGCTTATTGTGAGCGATGAAATAATAAAATATAATTGTATTTTTATATTTCAAAATCACAATAATCTTCCAATTTAGAACTACAAGTTAAAAAAAGCACTAACATAAATAAAATACACTTCAGCTAAATACTTCTAATTTATTTTCCCAAACCACCCGGAGCCGCAGTATAAGGACAAAACAGCCGCATGCGGCTCCGGAGCCGCGGGTTGCCGACCCCTGTTCTAATTCATCCCAAAGGTGTTCTGTCAGGAAGGTCAGGAGTCTGTGCAGGCCAGTCAAGTTCTTCCACACTAAAGTCGCTCATCTTTGTCTTTGTAGACCTTTCTTTGTTCACTGATGAACATTCATGTGTGAATAGTGAAGGGGCATCCCCAGAGCTGGCAGCATGAAATTGTCTAAAATGTCTTGGGAACCATTTTGGGCAAGAGTTCCTTTCACTGGAACTAAGGAGTTGAGCCCATCTCATGAATATAACCTCACTCTAAATATCCCCTGCACCAAACTTTACACTTAGCACAGTGAAGTCAGACAAGTACCATATTCTCCTGACACCCACCAAACCCAGACTCACCCATCAGATTGCCAGAAAGAGCAGTGTGATCCATCATCTACGAGAACACGTTTCCACTGCAGAAAGTTAGTGACCTCTGTTTACCATGTGCCTCGGCATCCACCGAACCCGCTCTGTGATTTTTACATGGCCCACTGGTTCATGGCTGAGTTGCTGTCATTTCCAATCATTTCCACTTTACTATAATACCACTAACAGTTGACTGTGGGATAACTAGTAGTGAGGAATCTTTAAGACTTGGACTTGTTGCATAGGTGGCATCCCATCATGGTACCGCGCTCCTGAGAGCGACCCACAAATGTTTGTGGAAACAATCTGCATGCCTGATGCTTGATTTTTCACACCTGATTTCAGCAACTGAATTTCAGCTGAGTGAATACTTTGGGTAATATAGGGCATCATTTTTTAAAGCAGTTTTACATCTTTTGGTGCAACTTCAGTTCTTTTTGTGTCACGTTTTACATCTCATTTTGCAGGCGTTTGTGTCTCTGTGGTAACTCTGGGCCTGAAGTCATTTTGAGAATTTGTGCGACACTTTTTTTGTAGTCAAGTAATATCATTAAGCTAAGAAGCTGGGAAAGACAAGTGAGTCTATAAGTTGTTGTTTTCCCCCCCAGCTGGTTAGACTACCATGACCTGGATCACTAAGAACCTACACAGACACAATATCATTAAGCTGTATCCCTTTATATCACACTGATGCTGCTCATAAACTAAACATGCCAGTGCACCACCTGGTGGTTGCTTGGCCAACTCCTATAGAACAATCTTGTTTTTCCAGCTGCTCCCTTTAGGGGTGCAGAGTGGATCATCTGCCCCGATCTTTACCTATTGCTGGCATCCTCACAACACACCAACACTCTCGACTGCATCTATGAGCCTCCTCTGTGGTTTTCATCTTTTCCTCCTGCATTGCAGCTCCATCCTCAGCATCCTTTGTCCAACATTTTCATGATCCCTCCTCTACACGTCCAAACCAGCTGAGCCTCGCCTTTCTAACTTTCTCTGTAATACAGCTTTCCAAATTTTGACAATTTTAGGATTTATATATTCATTCACAGGATGATAGTTTAAAATCCTTGCAGAAGTGCCTGCTACATCTGACGTCACCTGTATTTATCATTGTTAGGGAAGCCAAGTCTGCTACGGTGGTGAGAACAGCACCTCTGGGTGAAACAAACACAGTAGTGCATCATTTCCTGTACCTACATGCAGGCTGCGCTTTCAGAACCCTGAAACTATGAGAACATGAACAGTACAGCACTGCCGTGTGTATGTCTACTCTGCTGATGCATAAGGTACAAGTAGCTACACCTGACAGATTACAGATAACTACTGTTAAAGTGACAAACTAGTTAACTAAAATAAGACTAAACTGGTTCTGTTCACTTAGTAAATACTGGAAATGTCTTTGGCTTCTGATAATTTTATTCTCTTGTTTCTGTACTCTGATATCCTTTGAATATTATTTTATTCATATTTTTACATCTTTACTCCTCCTTTGACAGCTGTAAATAGAGGTCACATTACATAATGTATAGTGACATGTTTTCTGTTTCTTCCTCAACAATTTCAAAATTTCTCAAACATTTTTGTGAATGTTTCATAAAATCTACTCACTCCATAAAACTGATAAACATGAATTCATACACAGGCATTAAGCAGGACGCCCTGCAGGATTTACTTTGTCAGACAAAAACACAACACAGACGAGATTTCTTTTCCACATTTATTCTCCCACTGACACACACACAGATGTGGCTGCAGCTGTTTACTCGTCTGCCTCAGACTCCTCGTCATCCTGGCTGATCTGGAAGTATCGCAGCTCGTACGTCTCCTTGTCAGAGGCCACCACCCTCAGCCAGTCGCGGAGGTTGTTCTTCTTCAGGTACTTCTTTGTCAGGTACTTCAGATACCTGCAGAACATTGACAATCAGAACAATTTTCAGGGAGATTCTCCGGTTTTTCTGCTTCTTGTGACACTTCTCGTTTTACCTTTTGGAGAGCTGCTTCTCAGACGTCACGTTGATCTTGTTCTTCATGCGGCCGACCTGGACGATGTCACCCAGATTCCCTGTCTTCCCGTTCACCTTGATCTTCTCTTTGAGGAAGGTCTCCTATTGGACAGAGCATAGTAATGCACTAGGGAAGAGAACCCTAGTAAATCTGGAGCTAGGGAAGGGCGCCCTAGTCCACAGATCGGATCAGCTGCTTGCAAAAACCACCAAATTAACCCTTTAATAAATTGATTTGTCGTTTTTGGGGGACACGATTTGAACTGGATTTCTGCTAAAGTAGCAAAGACTGCAGGAAGACTTACAAAGTTTGCAGAGTCCAGGATCCCATCCTCCACAGGGTGGGTCAGGTCCAGGGTGAACTTCCACGCAGCCCCCTTCTTGGACTTCTTACCTCCAGCTGGCCTCTTCATTTTGATCTGTGAGAGAAGTTAGAGACCTGAGTGCAATATTTTACATGTTAACTTTACTAGCACACGCGTAACCTAACATAGCAAGGTTTATTGCTATAGCTGGTTTCTAAGGTAACAGAGCGGTGAAGTGATGTCGGGTCTTGAGAGTTATGCAAAGTCTGTTTCTTTAAATGACATTAGATAAATCTCTGGGTACCGGATGGTTAAAGGAAAAATCTGTGAATAAAAGTAGACGAGGAGACCTAAAGCTAAATGCTGAAAATAAGCCAGAGTCAGAGAGCAGCTCGGTCAAACATAAACGCTAAAGTGTTAATGTTTAGTTTCAGTGTCTGAGAAGTTTTCTGATACGTTTGGTTGATGTTTGAATACAGAGTGATTAAAAAGTTTGAGTTCACTCATTTTAAAAGACACGTAAGTCTCAGGCTCTGTTTGCGTGTAGTCTGACATGTCTTCAAGTCCCCAGTGTCATTCATTTTCTCAAAACAAACATCTTGCTTTAAATATCTGGTATTACAGCTCTATGATATGGACTCAAGTCCTGAAAAAAAAACTTGGACATTTGATCTCTGCCAAGATTCAGTCTTGTGGTGCTGTAGAAACGAGCTTTGCAGGTATGAGACTGACATTTACCACTTCTCGTGTACAATGGCTGTAATATATTCTTAATAGTACATACTTCAAATTAAAACAAGTATTTTTCCTTTGGATGTTTGCAGCCAAATCTCTTGAAGGTCAGGTTTATTATTATTTTATTGTTTCATTATTATGTTGTAATTCATGAGATTTCGCTTCTTTTATAGTTCCATGATTAGTGGTCCCAAACAAAAGTAATAACACCAAAGCTCAAGAAAAACTAGCTAATATGGTATACAATGTTTCTTATTTTGTGACAACAGACCAGGGAACATGATTTTAAGTTATGCCGAATTCACCAGTGGATCCGAAAATACTCAGACACTTGCCACAAAACCAAACCTGGTACACTTCCAAGTATTAAAACTGTTAAAAAGGCAAATACACGTTTTCCCCTGCGAAGTCTGGTCTGCAATCAGATTAATGAATGAGACACGTGTAACCGGGTGCTACGAGCTAATGCTAACACGGCTAATTTGTTAGTTTTCTAGATGTAAATAAAGGTTTCTAGTTAGAGCTACACGTCATGAACGATGAACGCTTTTATAGGAAGTGACCCGAGTACCAGAGAAACAAAAAGGCGAAGACATTCAGATCAAATTAAGCAAAAACCGGAGGAACTGCCAGGACTTACCGGCGCCATGTTGAGAGCTCGGACGAGAAAGGGCGCAGCGGAGGTTACGCAGCTGTGACGTCACGCGTGGCGCTCGGAACGCCCTATTAAACATGGTGAATGAGCTGTAAAGCACATGCATCAGGAAAACGGGTCGATTTAACGACCCGTGTGCCTGACTGTTGACACAGCAGAGCTCCAGCTGGAGTGGAAACCCTTTAAACTGCGTTTGGTTTACGTTTGTAAGCTGAAACAGCAACAGTTACATTCAAGTCTCACCCGAGTTTACCCTGAAAACAAACAGTTTCACACTTTCTGACAGCTGTTGTTGCTGCAGAGCATCTGTGAGGGAGGATGCAAGTCCAAAGGTCAACCGCAGCCCAAACACACCCTGATAATAAACCTGCTGAGTCCGGTCAATCATTCACTGCCTCTTCACACACTCGGCCCTCTTCATTGAGCCACATTTCCACCACACACACACACACACACACACAGGGAAAAACTCCCTCCTGATGAGTCAGAGAAACCATAACTGGTTCGATGGGTCCCATTTTTTCAGCCTTTGTGGTTTGAAGTCTGGCTCACTGTGCAGATGTAGGCAAGTGAGTGATTCATCTTCACATGAGGCGCTGAGGCAGGGCGTGCCCGCTGCTGCCACTTCAACACAACAAAAGATGCTCAGCACTAAAGTAGAAGCTGCAGCGTTTCAGAGGACGGGGCGCAATCAGGTGTTTTGATACATTATAAAGTATTTAAAATTCCCCCACAGTGCAGCTATCAGTCATGTGTGCTTTTTTAACCCTCATGCCACCAATTAAAATGTTCTGATGTAAAATCATTTGTGATTTATAATCATTTACATGCACACTGTGGGTGTGCAGTCCACGGTCTGAGGATCCAGGTGTGTTATAGAGGAGCTTCAAGATGTCTGCAGGAAATCTCACAGTTCATGATGTGCTGGTTAGAAATGTGACATTACAATCAAACTGAAGCCTATCCCTCCACACATTTACTCAAAATCAAAACTATAACATTAAAAAGATAGAAATTTCCCATTACTTTCTATTATCTTTGTTCTACCAATCAAACAATTTCTGGAAAAAAACTGAACACTTTCCAGGGAATCAGAGTTTCATCCGTAAAGTTTGATAGTGGCACACAGAAATACACAGCACTCTGTCATTTAAAGGTTAATCAGGATCTCCACTTGTTGTCTTAATATGCTCCAAATGAAAAGCACGCTGTTACAAATACTCTGATTCATTTAAAAATCCCAAACACTTGGTCCACATTACTCTGTGTGTGAAATGCATTCTGGGTCGATGATGTAAACCGGTTGCACCCCAGAGATATTTTTAGCAGTTCTAGTGGTCAAAAAGTGTGTGTGTGTGTGTGTGTGTGTGTCGGGGGGTGGTCTCACATGCACACACACACACACACACACACACACACACACACAAACCGAGCCTCTTTTTGGTTGTAATTTCCAGTCAAAGGAAACCAGCGAAGGGACATTGGTCCTCACTGCTCTCCTGTCCTGATGAAGAGGACACATGAGGGGGGCAGCTGTGCTCCTGCTCATCTCTCCTGATGCAGTTTAGTCACATTCTAGCATAAGAGACTTTCAGACGCTCTCTTATTTATGACGGGCCACCACAGCAGGTAGCTCCGCACGTTTGTTTTGTCAGGTTTTCATGTCGGATGCCCTTCACGACACAACCCCACAGGGGATCTGTGTCTCCTCCTGGAAGTGAGGAAGGAATATGTAAATATGTAAGCCACAACACCGTCTGATAGTGAGTAAAAATGTCTTTAGGAAATGTGAAAGAACCAGAAATATTAGATCCTCTCCTGCTGGGAAGTAAACCCCACATGGAGGAAGCATCATGTGGTGACCAGGAGAACTGTGTTTAGCTGTGTGAGCGTGAAACAGACGCAGATTTGAAAAAGAAAGGTGGTGTACATGATGGTGGCCCTCAGCATTACTCATAAACTGATCATTTGATTCATACGCTGACCTCGGAGCTCTTCACAGCGAACAAACTGCCTCTTTGCTTATGTGATCATCTTTGATGAACATTTTCTCCTCAGTAAACATTGAACTAAAGCTTCAGCTCCACAGATTGGGACGTGGCCAGCGGTGGCCTACAAATGAAAGGATCTGCAGTGATTTTAATATCAAATTTAAATTTCTCTTTTTAAATGTTAGCATTATAACCTGTGCATGTCTGCAAAGTCAGGCTTCCTGCCTATATTTTTGGCTCCTCCCACTTCGTGTCTGCAGGTCTTCTTACATCTGAGTCGTCTTTTTGCCACAGCTGACCTATAAAGCTGTTTTATAAATAAACTTTACCTACTTACAGCTGATGGGCTCGTCCCCCTCTGACTGCTGCTTGTGCAGTGCAGTGTTTGCACTGTGCAGGTTTGTGTGTTTGCAGGCAGAAGCTGCAGACATTCGTCCGTCTCTTTCAGCTTTCTCTGTTCAGACCCGCTCTCAGCCGTTCATGCAGGTTATTATCTGCTTAAACAATGTGCTGCAGGCTGCTTACATTATAGTAACATCACCCAACACGAGTATTCAGCATCAGTCAAATACAAAATCCTAATATTCCTCCTAAACCGAACCATAAAAACTACTTTCCTTTTTCTTTTTGGTGCCTTCTGAGCATTATCCATGTCGCTGCACCTGTTTTACCAGAGCACACCTCACTGGATGACCTCAGGTGTGAGCCATGAGATCATGAACCGCCCATCCAGGGTCGGTTAGGACTACAGGAGTTGATCTTAACTCAAAGGGAAAATCTTCCACGTGAAAGGCAATGTTTTCTAGTTTATGAAACCTGCTCATTTAACATGTGCCTAGCACCAAACCCAACCCTAAAACCCTAAAACCAAGAATTAGGAGGTTAACACGCTCCTGTAGTTTAGTTAACTGCAAATGTGCAACATTTTAATCAATCTATATTCCAGTTTCCTTATTATTTCACTGGACTGTATTTCCTGGGTGGGTTTTGAATAAACAGCCTGTTACAAACACTGTTTTGGTCTGCGTGGGTACATTCATTAAAACAATACAGGTGTTGATTTTCTTTTAATAACTCATCCATCTGGATGCTGTAAAGACTTGATGGCAGGGGGCGTGACAGCTGAAGCAGGCCACAGCTGTCTGCTAGGCCTTACCTCAGCTAATCATAACTAAAATTCTCAACTGTTTTTTCACCATTTTAGAGCATTTTTAATGCTGATATCTAACAAGTAATATGCTGTGGGGTTAGCAGGTACTGGAAAATATATTTTCTTAAAAATAGTAATTACACTGTTGAAATAATGGATCCTGAAACCAGAAAACCTGTGCTCAGAGACACACTGGTGTCTCAGCTGGCTCGGGAACACCTCAGTGACCCACTAGAAGAGCAGGAGGAGGTGGAAAGGAACCCAGAGCCAGACGGGGTCAGAAAATGGATGACTCGGTTGTCTAAGCAGTTACTTTGATCTGAGGAGTTTATTCATGGACTGCAGCAAGTAAAAACCAAGGACACACATTCCAACTCTTACATGTGAACACTTTCAGAACAGATCGTCTTTATACTAAAAGGAAAAAAAGATTCATATTTTTAATTGGTCACAGGAGGTCAGTGTGCAGCTTATGATCTAAGATAAGATAAGATACCCTGCTCTAGGTGATGACTCACCATTATTTCACACTTGTGTGTTTCTTGTGCCCACGGTGATCGTCCAGGACTTCATCTTTTAAAGCATGTGTGGATATGATCTAATAACTTCTAATGGTTTCGATTGTTGATGTGGATTTCTAGCTGCTTTCCCCTCATCAGTAATAAATGTTTGTTCTTCAGCCGTAAGAAAATGAAACCACCTGGAGTTTTCTGTTAAACTCAGTAAGAGTTGTGACTTCATGCATTAGTAAACAGCAGTTACACATCCTTCCACCCAAAAGCAGCATCACTAAAGAACACCAGGATCAGAATTACTTAAAGGTAATGGTGTGGTTTCTGCTGCTGTTCTACCTGTTGGGCGTGGCAGCCAATCAGAAGAAAGCTGTGCTTAGACCTGACATTAAGGGAAGTTTGCAATTTGAGGTCAGTGACATAAGTACAGCTGAGTCTCTGCACAAGAGACAGATTTCAGTTTACAGCTGGCGTCAGAAACAAAAAAGTGAAACTTCCTTTTAAAGGTGCAACAAATTTAAACCGCTGTAACACTGCTCACTCGCATGCCTGATTAAAATCCAGCCAGAAGGGAAGATAAAATGAAGAAGTTCGTATTTTGTGTCTGAATTCTTCACACTGTTCAACATGTTTGAGTTTGTATCAACCGCAGCTTTAAAAACGTGTTTCCATCCCGTCAGGCGGGAGTTTTAACATTCATTCAGCTCGTCATAGACGCCACTGCTAGGAAGCAGGATTTGGGCTCATCGAGGTAAACTAACGGTTAACCTCGGCTGCTCACTTTGTACCAGGATGCATCACTATGGTAACTAATGCTGCAGACCTAACCTGGTCTGGAACAGGTTATGCACCACAATAGAGATTGACCAGTATGACACCATCACCTACAACCAGTCGTTAGTCTTACTAACCAAAACTCTTAACACACACAGAGTTTTATCTGCAGCAGCTGTGACTAAACTTCATCTTCAGTCAGCACTGATCAGATGCTGCAAAGTCTCTTTCATGTTGATGTGCTCATCGGACTGATTAACTCTGGGGTAGCTTATTGATGAGTTTGGGGTAAGAAAAGCCAGACAACAAAAGATAACTCAGGCATTTCAAACTACTGTTCTTTCCGATCACTCCTCAGGTCTATAACAGGAGCAGTGAAGCAGAACATCAAGGATGTTTGAAAACGACCATTTTGTGGTCCTTTGCTGCTCCCTGATACAGCGCAGCGGTACACTACACCCTGCAGGAAAATATCTTCCTCCAACTTCATTAGGGTCATGGGATTTACTGCTGAGGATCTGCAGGCTTCCATAAACATTCCTGCTACTGTTTTCACTTCAAATCTTTCCCAAACATCTCTACAGGGAGACAGCTGTGATGTTTCAGACTGAATGAATCAGCTGATGGAGAGCGAGAAAGGATTCTTCTAATGCAACACTTGTCCGGAGTTCAAAAAGAACAGAAGTGATCTATTGTAAATATGATCAATTTATTAAATCTTACAGATGAGCCTTAAAAAGAAGCCCCACCCACCTCCTGCTCAATCAGGAATCAATTTTCATATTTTATTACTTCCAGAGGCCTTCATGCCCCCCCCCGAATACCATATACAGAAGTGCGTACCCAAGAGCCTCAGGAAGTCGTCTTTAGTTGGACCTCGAGGGTCTGGAACAGTCTGCTGGATGAAATCAGGCCAGTGGAGGCGCTGCTTTCCTTCAAGTCGCAGCTTAAAAATTAATATGAGACTTTTCAGATTTTGTCTGCAACATTTCTCACTATAGTTTTATTCTGCTGCTGTTGTGAAGCAATTTGTAAGGTGGATTTTGTGGAGTGCTATATAAAAAGTATTACTGGGATTATCATAGAATAAAGGTGCCTCAATGAGGCCAAGTTAAAGAGCTGCATCAGGGAAAAAGTTCCCAAAGCATTTCTGAACAGCTGAACTAATTTTAACTACTTTGATTAAATCAAACTGAGCTTCATCTTAGCTCAACATTAACTAAACCCATCAGGGAGAGTTTGTAGTTTTAGAGAACAGTAAAGGACTGAGTCACTGAGAGCACCAATCTTATTTTCAAATCTGTTGGAAGTGATCATTTAGATTGACAGCAGTGATGAAATGCGACTCTAGCAGGGTCCAGAAATAAAAACAAGGAGCTGGAAATGAGCCGTGAGCAGTGTTTAGTATTTTTAAGCATATAAATGACAAAATAAGGACTTTGAAATACATGAAAAAGCAGCCCGCTCATCCACCTTTGAGACCATAAAATACTTGAGACAGAAAACCAGACATCGGTTGCAGTTTTTCTCCATTTGTTTCATCGTTTTTATTTTGCCATCTCCAGTCAGGTGACAAAGGCCTCGAGTGAACAAAAAAAGTTTGCAACTCTACCACCCTCCCCAACCCGATCGAGTCCCTCAAAAAAAGAAACACACACCTCACTGCAAACCGCCTCCCACATTTCGGAGGCCCACACCGCCACACACTCACGCCCTCTTAAAAACGAAACACAACACTCCTCTTTTTTGTATTTGGGGGACGGCCCCGATGGACGAGAGGTGTGAGTGCACGGGACCCTCACGCCCCCTCAAACTTCTACACAGACAAGAGACTGGCATCACGAGGGTTAATCACTGAAGTTTCTGTTCTTTTTCTTTTTCTCTTTAAGGGAGAGGGGAAAGGGAGAAAAGAAATCTTGGTTTTAGAGCTTTGACATGCTGGGGTGGACCTCGAGTGCTCTTTACGTGCCGGCCACCACCGATCCCCCGATCAGGAGAGGGGAAATAAAAATAAAAAGGGACCTAGTCGCACTCAAAGGCCATGCTGGAAAGCGGTATGGCTGCTAGAGGGGCGACCTAAACCAGAATTCAGTATCTACAGGGGCAACCCTCCCTCCCTCCCACGGCTTTAACAACTCAAAACCAGCCCCTCCCCGACCCCCTGATCCCCTTCCCTCTAAAACGCTTTAAACCTGCTATATTCAATCTAAAGAATATAAAAAAATAATCATACAAAAGCTGAATCCCGCTGTTATTTCAACATTCAGGAATGTGAGTGGCAAAACCAACACGTCTGAAGGCAAACAGAATAAGCAGGAATTGAGCGACTGATCATGGTTGTTTTTGTTTTGAAGTTGTTTTATATAAAGTTGCCAAACAAAACCTTAGTGATCAGGCAGAGGACCACACAGCGAGCTGCGGTGGAACAATCCCAACAGCAAATGGAAAGGAGAAACCAAAAGGAGGAGGAGGAGGAGGAGGAGCAGGGGGGAAGAGAGAAAAATAAAAGATCAATGATGAGAGAGAGAGAGATCACAACAGAATGATTGAGGTTGTCTGTGAAGGCCGACGCTTTGGTGACAGAACCAATGAGAATGCAAGAGACTGGTTGTGGGTGGTGCTTGTTGTCCGGGCAGCAAAGTCTATCAACTCCTTATTTGCTGGCCAAGACCTTGGTAGCGACAGCACATTCCTCCCCCATGGCAGCAATCACGGTGACCTGCGGAGAGCGCACAGACACACAAACAACGTGTTCAAGTCAATCATCTGAAACGTTACACGTGCAGCTCTCGCCCTCCTCGCCATCTCCACCCTCTGCTCCCGGGTCAGGACTCCCAGCCCCGCCTGCCTCCAGCTACATGGAAGCTTAACCTCCCGTTTAATCAATTTATGACCCAAAAATAAGTTTGTTTTTTTAATACTGATGACAAACTGTTTCACAGCCCAGGAATTAGCCAACACCATTGTGCTTTAGACAGATTCAGTACCAAGTCACTCTAACAGCTCAAATGAGGCTTCAGGTCGGGGCTGACAAATACAAAATATATGAAAATTCATTTAAGTAACTGCCCGAGACCAAACTCACCATGAATTCTTCACCCGCCTCGAACTTTGACTCAATTTCCTTGCCGACTTCATTGTCGGGGACGCGCAGGTCCTCTCTGATGTCGCCGTTGTCGCTCATCAGGGACATATAGTTCTCATTGATGTTAACCAACTGTGGAAAAACAAAAAGACATCAGCAATCTGCACAGACCTCAAGCTGGTCAGAATAAAAACATGTGATCCACGTTCTCCAGCCTGTCCACAGTTTAAAGTTTCTGACTCCCAAATGATGTTTAGATTCATGTTCCTGAAGCTATTCCAGCTGTATAGCACCAGAGTCATTCCTACACATGTATCACAAAGGAAAACTATCCAGAGTGTAATAAACATTTTAATGCAATGACTTTCAGCACAAGTTTAATGTTATTTACTTTGTTTGTTTTTTTTCAGCCAGAAAATGATGTGAAGTGCATTTATAGCCACGTCTGAATCTCAGGCCACAGATGAAGGAAGGTGAAACTAGAGATTTCTTTTAATTATGCAAGTGTTATTAATGTCAAGTGTACAGGAGAGAGAACCTTTATTTTTTTATTTAGGTTATCCAGCTAACCAGGCTGTGCTCAGTTTGGTTTTGGTGTCATATGCAAAAGTATTACAGCTAACCAAGATGACACCAGAAAGTAAAGCCAGGCACTTCACACACTAACAGAAAACTAAAGTGAAAATAAAACTAAAAGTAACTGAGCGCTGCTTTCACTTCCATCCTTCCATCCTGATACAAAGAACTTTAGAATGAAGCCGATGAACACTTTAACCCAAACATTCATAGGTTTGTTTCTGACACAAACAACTTTACTTGAACAGACTGCAGCTACGTTCCAATACAGCCTGGAATAAAACCTCCACCTGAGGCTCAGCACTTCTCAGACTTTAAGGCCAAGCCACACCAAAGTGAAAACACACCTGTACACATATCTGCAGTCAGTCACCTGGAACATAAATGCTAATTCTACACTATCAGATTAAAGCAGCTGTGGTAGCACATCTGTAACACACAGATTTAACATGACAGTTTAGCCATTTGCTCTGCATGAGAAATGTATCCATGCAAAGTGTACTAATGTACATTAAATATTATTCGTACTCTTTGTGCCGTTTCCACAGAAATTTCTTCATTTGGAAACTCAGCATGTTTAGGCATTGGACTGCTGACTATCCCAGAACTTTACAAAAATTTAAAGGTAGTGAGCAAAGAAAGGACAGTGTAGAAACTTTTACTGGCTCAGAAACACACAAGACCATAACCAATTACACTTTATCTCATATTCAATCTGCACTATGATAAAGACCTGGAAACAGAGGTGTAACTAGCTGTGTACAGCAAGCCAGAGGTTACTCAGGGTTCATCTCAGCTGGACCGCTTCACAGATGAACCCGACCTTTGAAACCCAAGTGGTCACAGCTTTATTTTAGCAGATATCTAAGCTGTTCATGTAAATATGCCCATTTCTTAAAGCTAATGTCTCATTTCCTCCAACATGAATGTTAGTAATTGGATTATTTGCAGGCTTATTCGGGCAGCTGTGTAGCATGAGTGGGATGAATGAGTGGAAATGTTTCCTTCCATTCTAACATTAAAACATCTACAGGGACGATGAGGTTAAGCAGCACATGATCTGCTGTTATCCCAAACATTTCTCCGACTATAACACAAACTTCACGTCAGGTTTCTGGAGTGACTGATTCACACAACAAAACAGACGCCCTGTGAATATTTCCACCTGCTGACTCACTGTTGGGAGGCAACGACTGGGAACCCAAACACACCAGATGACGTATCCTCTCGTCACCACGAGCTCAACCCCCATGTAGCCTTTCTCACAGAGTCAGCTGACAGGAAGTACCTGATAGTCTATCCTCTTGATGGAGGGAACATCCATGTTGTGGGTGGAGGGGCACATATCTTCATACTTCTTGTTGGTGAAGATGTCGATGCCAACCAGGTTAACCTGAAGGGAAGATGAGGAATTCACAAGTGTTTAAACAAAGAAAACAGGAGCCACTGAAAGCAGCACAACAGTAACTGATCAACCTGCCATCGTCATGCATCACACCAGCCCGGGGACTCAAAACTTCAATAAATGCCTAAAACACAGAAACCTTAGCCTGCTGTCCGATGGTCTGCATTGTGATTTCAGCTCAACCGGATATTCTTTTTTATGAGGGGCTATTTTGGTTTACTCAAATCTCAATTCTCAAGTTAAACCAATTCAAAATCTGCATGACAAGTCATGTTTGGTCCCAAGGCGTTCTTCCTTCCATCAGTCCTGAAAGTTTGCACTTAACGAAAAAATGCGATTAAATCTGCTGCTCCTACAATCAGCTGCAAAATTCAACTTTTTTTTTTTTTTAACCCAAATTGAATGAACAGAAATTTTCCTGATTTTTTGCCCTCATTGAATTGATTCCAAGTGACATGAAATAAGGTGCAGGCTACAAGTACCCAGCTTGATCACTACCAGCCTTTATTTGGCTCAATGAGAGCTTCTGTTTCAGGTCTGCTTAGTTTTAAAGTGCATTTCATGCAGAGTGATGCTTATTGTGCATTTTCACTGTGTCACTGCTCTATGCAACAATCGACTGTGTTGCCATCTGTCTTTAGATTTTTAGAGTCACATCATCATGATGGAAGTAAACGTTTAATTAGATTTAAAATCTCTGAATCTTTACAAGCTGAAATG
The DNA here is from genome assembly GCF_001858045.2 of Oreochromis niloticus. NCBI lineage: Eukaryota > Metazoa > Chordata > Actinopteri > Cichliformes > Cichlidae > Oreochromis > Oreochromis niloticus. Next base: position 2,146,814 of record NC_031974.2, on the reverse strand, counting down.
GAACATTCAACAAAACGTGACAAAAAGGTCGTTCAAATTCGTCAACTCTGGATTTTTCCTGCAAACACTTTGGCACAAAAACAGATTTTAGGTCATTGTCTGAAAGGGAGAGTCAGAGACTGATTTAAAAACAGAACTTTTAAAAGTGAGGTTTAGTTTAATCTAGCATACAATTCATTTGTTTCATTCATCTAAGACACAAGTGATGAAAAATAAAAATTTCACACATTAAAATATCCGAGCTTGGTAAACCACAAAATCTTGGGAAATTCAGACAAATATCCACTGTAGCTTTATAGATAACGTCTATTCATTTTCAATTACTTAACACTTGTTTGAAATTTGGGATTTCTCCCTAAAGCTTCTGACAGGCAGATTTAAGTATTTAACCAGTTTTACAAAGTTGGGTTTTAGTTACTCAAACTTAAATGGTCAGAAATCAGAAAAACCCACCAATGCCTGAAGTCTTTGCTATAACCGAAACCTGGCTGCACAGAAGGCCGCTTCAGTCAGAAAAACCCCAGATAATTATTGGATTTAATTTTGTTAGTACCAAGATAGAGATTACCATCAAGTTAATATAAATTAACCAATAAAAAGGTCAGAAGGCATCTTCAATGGGACTCAAATATAGGGATTACATTTGTCGCATTTTGTGGTCGTGGAACACTAAATTGAAAAACTTCATTTTCCCTCATTTTTATCATGACTGAGTCCCATGTGAGGGCAAAGTACACACAGGAACACTCTGTGGGTAAAGATAAGAAGGCTGTGTAAGGCTGTGTGTTGCTTTAGTAAAGCAACACCTCATGCAGTTTGGATCAGACAGGTTTGAAACCAGAGAGCCTCAAAATCCGGGCCGAGCCTCAGGTCTCTGGCCTGTTCCAAAACTTTATTTTAAACCTTCCAGCTTACAGCACTCCTCAGCCTGAAAGCTCTCAGCCTCTGTCTGGTCTTTACTCTGCTTTGTCCTGTTTCTTGTTCACGGTCCCCCTTTTCTGTCCTGACCAATGCTCTTTACCTTGTAGTATAAAATGATCTGAAATAAAAGGGGAGGACTAAACAGCTTCTGAGTTTACCTTAGCATGTCCGTGCTTGCCGGTCTTGGAGGTGGACATCTCCACAATTTTGCAGGGACGACCCTTCAGCACCACGTAGCCGTTCTTACGCAGAGCAGAGCACTGCATGGGGTAGGTGGCGGAGGCGCCAGACTCGCCAGTCTGGAAATCGAGATCGGGATCTGCCATGGTGCGATGGGTCTGGGGCGCTGGTGGAGACAGTTACACATCACTTACCCCGAAATCAAGCACAGAAATTTACATTTACAGACTTCCACACCAAGCAGTCACAGGGTTAGGTTCTCGTGGAGAAAGGCGTGGCATTAACATGACAGCTAGCAAAAATCAGAGGGTAACCTGACCTAGTCAAGTGTAAACTTGAAACAGATGACCATGTTCAATACACCTCTAACATCTATCCAAAAGCATCCTGATTTCAAAGCTTTTGATGTAAAGTGTTATAGGGAAAAGAAAACCTGTAAAATGACCCAGTAACTATTCCACTTTTAAACATTTGCCAAATTTTTGTTAAAGTACAACAGTTTTGGCATCCCCGACCCTGGTCAAATATAATATAGTTGTTCTGTACATAACAGAGGATTTAAAGCGTCAGCATTTTCACAGTAGTTAATGAGGGAAAACATGAATCTCATGACAGTTGTGAACAGCAGCCTGATGTAGATAGAGTCCTGTGAATGAAATGTTTGCAAAGCACTAAACTAACTCACCTTGACACAGATTACACTACCTTACTACTGACTGGTGTCATGTGGCACTATATAAATAAAATTGCAATGAAATATTTCTGAAAAAAGATCTTTGCAAATTTCTGGGATTGTCAAAATTTGTAAGCGCTTAATGCTTGCTGGAAAAACATTGATTTTACTTTAACTCAGCTAAAGTTTAAGGAGTTTCATGATATTTCAACATGCCTGATTGTGGCTTTGATTTTGACCCAATGTAAACCACAGCCCCTGAGTGCTTCCCCATTTTTAAAGAGTTGAAACACTACCTTGGGCATACACTGATTCAATATAGCCTTTTTTAATATATTAACATTAACACTAAAGAAAAAGCAAATTAGGAGATTTTGCTGTAAACAATTTTTTCAAATTATGTAAAAAAAAAAAAAAAGGTGTTTCTACTTTAATAAATCTGCTATGCTCTGCTGAGTTTTGAGCCACTTTAACAGTTTTCTTTCCTGCTTTGATTTAGACTACCGCAGCCTTTTCCTGGGCCCCACAGAGCTCTCTGCTACTTTTACGTAGATATCGCGAGATTTCTATTATAAAAAATAAATAAATAAATGAATAAAGGTGCAGTCCTCTTGATCTGGTGGGAAATTAATTTGAGTGTGATCCGAATTATACATTTTAAAAATCCAATTTGAACAAAGAAAAAAAAAAAAAACCCTAAGCTACGCCGAAACGTGGACGTCGCCACCCCGGCTCGACACGAGGCTGGACGGCTGCGCCACTTCTCAATCTGCCGCAGTAGTTTTATCGCAAATGTTAGCAAGCCCAGTGGCCACATGAAGTTCAAAGTCAAAATTCACTCGCAGCCACCTCTTCGCCACATCGGTGCCAGATAAATAAATGAAAGGTTAATCTTTTAATGATCAGAAGTTAAGCTGGCTCAGAGTTTACAAATGTATTATAGCGCTGTAAAGACAGCAGAGAATAGTGCCTCAAACGCTAAAATTAGCACGTATTATTCTGGATGTTTTGGTTTATAACTATTTATTGTAACGCTATCGGGACAGGAATTCGATGCCGCGAGATTTACGGTTGGCCAACGTGCGCTGCTGTTTCACAAACACCAAGTCCCGTTATCCGAGCTAAAGCGCTGCTAGCGGCGGCTAACCGAGCTAGCAGTCCATTCAGCTCGGTCCAAATAAAGGCGCGGATTAATCTCGGATCGACAGCGGACCGGGTACAAACCATCAGTCTGTTTTTTTCCTGATCGGCCCGCCGGGTCGTCGGTTAACAGTGCAGATTTTGACCGCGAACCGAGGACACGAGCGTTAGCGCGGAGAATGACAAGCAGCTTCCACGGAGCGCGCCGCCGAAGGCCGCATGTCCCTTTGATTCAGCATGCTAGCGCTAGTCGGAACATGGACACCCACACCCTACCCTGCCACCGACTACATCCACCGGGAAACCGACTAACTACTCCCTCGGCATCTCAAACCAGTACATGACTACTTTAATACCTCTGAAATCGTTAATGGGTCACCTAAAAACCGCTTAAGTCCACCGTTTATCCCCCCCCAAGGCAGCAACACGCGCCATGCCACACTTACCTTCCAAGAAAAAGAGGACCTAAAGTGCGCATGCGCGGCCAACTTGACTGCAGCATCCGTAGAGGAAGAAGGGAGGGGAGGGGCGTTTATGTGTTCCGGTAGCAGCCTGGCAGAAAGGGATGCCAAGTCTGAGGCATACATGGCAACCCGGGGGGATTACCACGGCCAAGAGAATACAAAAATACTACTTTTTAAAAAAAATCCTGGTAATGTACTTACACAATGGTAGTGATGGGTAGATGAGGCCTTGTGAAGCGTTTCAGCACATTCCCCAAACTGTATCGATACTGTGTCGACACAGTGTTGCTGTTTTGCTCTGTACTGACACCTGCTGGACCTTGAATATCATTGCAGGCAACTTACTTGAGACTCACAACAGACACTGATTCAATGACCTAGTCATACTTGTACACTGTAAGGTATTGTACTTTCCATGGAATCATTTTATATCTTTTACATTGCAAATATTGTAGAAATCTTTAAAATACATTGTGAATGACATTAAGTGAAAATTAAAATGAAAGTATTGTGAATGTATTATTACCCATTTAAATGTAATTGACTCAGAGTTTATTATAAATTTCTATTCAGAAAAATAAGTTTATCCAATGTTTTTGCATTCAGTCTGTTGCGTTTTTTTGACACCGTTTCCCCAGCTTTGGAAAACACATGCTCACAGGGCACAGATGAAGCTGGGGTACACAAACTGTAAAGCCAGGTGGAAAAGGTTCAGATAAGATGTCTTCCTATTCCCCCAGTACGTTAAAGGATCCTCTGATCTTGGAATGTTTCTCTCCGACACTCTCCACAATACTAAGGGGTTGGCAGTCCTTTATAATAAAATTCAGGACTGCCTGGTCCAGAACAGTCTTCCTAGATGCTTGATTTCAAAATAATAAAACACAAATTAATTAAAAAAAAAAAAAAGATGATAAAGCTGTTCAGTGTCAATATAGGCCGACCTGTGTTCATTCTCAATGTGTCTCCTCATTTTCATGTTTGGGTAATGCCTAAACATTGAGGAGGTGCTTTTGTTTGTGTAAGAAATGCAGAACAGATGCGACATTTAACCTGCATAAAATGAAATAAATAATTTACACTGCAGGTCACATTGCTGTTTTTCCTATTCTGATAAATTACACTGAAACAAAGACAGACAAGTGACCTTATTTGCAGTTAAAAGATCAAAATGATCCCACACAGCAGAAACATTTCTTTTTCTTTCTGGCTCCATTTTGTTATGGAGAGATGTGTATTTTTTTTTTTTGTCTTTGCGAGAGTAATTTTGTGGGGTTTTTTCGTGGCGACTCATTCCGTTGGCAGATGCGGACGCGGTACCTTTTAAAGACAGTGTGGCGCGTTGGCAATGACCGATACAGCAGCTGTATCGATCACGTGACTTTTTCTTAAAGCGACGCACGCACCGATACAGGCTTCGCTCTGTGAGCTTGATACATGCGCCGGTGCGTCAGTGTTGCTGGACCCATCACTACAGAATGGTATGGGTTAGATTTATGTTGGCTAATATTTTGTTAAACATGAGGTATTTATTTCTAATACTTAATATTATTGGGCATGAGGTCTTTTTATTACAACAAATGTGATGTACTACAGAGCTTTAGTAGCTACAGAGGGATAAAGACGATGAGTCATACCATGACGATATGGGAGAGTTACTGAAGATAGGTTAAGAAAAAAGGTAACGATCAGATCAGCAGAATAGCTTCATGCATGTCTGAGGGTGGTGCAGGGCACTGAGACAGTGGGGAGGTGTGCTGTAGAAGTGACAGGCCTGGTTTGAGTCTCTACGTGTTTGCAGTGATGGTGGACAGACTGACAGATAAGGTCTGTCAGGAGGCTCTGTGGACTATGGTGTTTGCAGATGACATTGTGAGCTGTGGTGACAGCAGGGAGCACGAGGCAGAGGTATGCACCGGTGAGAAAAGGGATGAAAATCAGAAGAAAAAAGGCATTTACGAATGACAGGGAGATCGGTGTAGCAGTGAGGCTGCGAGGAGCAGAGGTAGTGAAGATAGATGAGTTTAAATACCTGAGGTCAACCAGCCAAAGCAATGGACAGTGAATAAGAGAGTGCAGGCAGAGTCGAATGGGTGCAGATGTTTATTTGTGACAGAAGGATAGCAGCAAGACTGAAAGGGAAGGTTTTCAAGATGGTAGTGATGCCTACTGTGATGTATGAATTGGATACGGTGGTACTGACAACAAAAACAGGAGGAAGAGCTGAAGATGTTAATTAAAAACATCAGAGGAACAGCTCAAATTGAGAAGCAAGGCTGTGATGGTTTGGACATGTGTAGAGGAAGGACTGGGGTTATAATGGACAAAGGATGATGAAGATGGAACTAGCAGGCAGGAGGAGGAAAGGAGGAAGACCTCACCTCAGAGGAGGTTCATGGATGTAGTGGAGGAAGACATGCAGAACGTTGGTGAGGTGTTTTGTTAACCCTTAATAAACTGCTACTAGATATTATTCAGATGGAAATGAACATGTTAAAACTATGGAGATGCTAAATTGCAAACCTTGCAAAATTTTCGCTGAGGGGCGTGTCCATGGCAGCGTCAAATGTACATAAATGTCAAGCTGCTCCAGTCTTCACACACTTGAGCCAAATCCACAACCCTGAGCAATCTACAAGCCAATATTAAGTGACGGTCATAGCACCACCTACTGCCAATAACAGATCGCCATTAGGTGATCATATACATGACATTCGTATTCATGTATAACATAGAATCAGTGGATTTTCTTTAACGCCTCCTAGTGGCAAAACTCCTTCCATCTTCTCAGGACACTCCTTACTCCTTAGTACATTTAATAATAATTTAAAGTACTGATATTATGTAAAGATTCTTTTACTCTGTAGATGCTATGAAGTTTAAGGTCTCCATCCATTAGTTTGGCTTTAACCATATGTTGCTCCAATATAACACATTCGGCATTAATATTGCCCTCACAGTTAGCCGAGAAATGTGTACTAATGCCCCTGATCCCATCAGGGGTACTGGCTGTGTGTGATGATGTCCTCTTTAGTTCTTTGTCTGCGGTATGTTTATAACTCCGTTATTTTTGTTTTTTCGTAGTCACTTGGATGAGTGGCAGAACGTTTCTCCCGCTGAAAATGTTACGTCCAGATCAACAGAATCAACGTTTTGGGATTTCCTTACCTGGATGATTGAGCATGCATTAAGACGTTACATGGTAAATGGCCTGTATTTCTTTAGCGCTTTACTTAGTCCCTATGAACCCCAAAGCGCTTTACACTACCGTGGCTCAGGGGGTTGGGAAGGGCACCTGTAACCGGAAGGTCGCCGGTTCGATCCCCGGCCTCTCTGTCCTGGTCGTTGTGTCCTTGGGCAAGACACTTTACCCTACCGCCTACTGGTGATGGCCAGAGGGCCGATGGCGCGTTATGGCAGCTTCGCCTCTGTCAGTCTGCCCCAGGGCAGCTGTGGCTACAACTGTAGCTGCCTCCACCAGTGTATGAATGTGAGAGTGAATGAATAATGGCATTGTAAAGCGCTTTGGGTGCCTTGAAAAGCGCTATATAAATCCAATCCATTAGTATTATTATTATTATTCAGTCATCCACCCATTCACACGCAGGTGATGGCAAGCTACATTGTAGCCACAGCTTCTTCAGGAATGTTGACTCAGAATCTCACCACAAGGGGGCAGCTTTTTTCCCAATTAGGTGTTGCGATGCTTTCAGATGACATGGCGTTGTTCTTTAAACGTTCCTTTTAGCTCTACTTCCATTTCTTCAAGATGCTTTACTTTTTTGTCAGTGTGGAAATAAAAATGTGTTCTTTATAACTTGCCTTGTTAAATAAAGGTTACACTGAATAACAACACCATCTTGTGGTACAAATTGGTATTACCCTAAAGTACAGCCTTGCCACATTCAGTTATCTCTGTAACAACATATATGGATGTTTCGTACATAAAGTCAATTTTTCCAGACTGCTTTGAATTTAGAGGAAGGCAACAATAACTTAATTAACGAGTTGTTACAACCAGGGTCTGTAACATTCAGACGGGTGGAAGAAAGGCAATTTAAGTGACTTTGAATGTGGCATGGTTGTTGGGGTCAGAGCTTGGCTTAAACAACATGAAATAATAGCTCCATCCTGCCTTGTATCAGCGGATTCAGGCTGCTGGTGGTGTGAGGGTTCATTTGTTGGCACACTTTGGACTGCATGAATTTCCATCATGGATGTGGAGCCAACAAATCTGCAGCAACTCTGTGATGCTTTCATGTCAATATGGACATGAAATTGAATTTGTGCTGCAGCCTGTAGAAACACTGGGACTAAAACAAATGAGTGTTTTTCTTATTAGTTCTTGTACTGGCTGCTCTAACGTCCAGTCTTTACCTCACTCAAACATAGCAGGCTAGATTCATTAGAACACCTAATATGGCCACAAATATTTGAGCAGTTTCTATTGGCCAGAAGCTGCCGTGTGACTCAGGTATGAATAAAGAGAGCGGGTCAGGTGTGGTTGCTGTACAAGGAGAGGACATTTATTGTAGAATTCCCAACACCACAGATGCGTGTTACCAGGTCGAGGTTGTCTTTTGATTGAGTCCAGTGATTCAGACGGGGTGAAAACTCACATGCATGTCACACACCTGTGCACACACCTGCTCACCTCCATGCACGCGCACACACGCACTCACGCACACTCAGAGGCTAACAATCGTACATATGTTCACAGTCTTGATACGTACAAAAATTGAAATACAAATACAAATAATACCACAATAAAAACATCGTACTGTTTGATTTTTTTTTAGAAATTCTTATAGCTATGTTCTCTATTCTGTAGAAAGACAACTATGCTTTAATAAGTGAACATTATTTTTTTGTCTTTCTCTAAAATGATCAGTAGGATATCATCATCATAACGAAAATTCTTACAGTATATATCTCTTTTTTTAATCTATGGTTTCTCAAGCTGACCCTGCCTCCTGACCTTTATTCACAGGGTGCTGCTAACATCCTGCACATGTAAAAGGCTTCAGCTGGCCTTAACGCGCCGTTGTTCGCCCCCTTCGCCATCTCTTTTAAAAACAGCAAAAGAAGATCAAGTAAAGGATGGAGCAGCTTCCTTCTACAAACACAAGCGCGTACAGTCAGCAAAGGCTCAACTCCCGCCTTAAAAAAGACGCTCCTGCTCGCTCTTTACCAGCTGCACTGTGGAAATGATCGTGAACATAAAAACTTTCATGGTAAACGTGTGATCTTCCAGTGTGCAGTTCAGTAGATAAAAGCCCGGCTGTTGTTTCCAGCTCAGAGATTTAGGGTACACAGTCAGACGTCCCCCGCCCCACCGCGTATTGCCTCAAATTTACAACTCATAACAAGTAACGACGGGTAAAAAACATGAATGCCATCATGCAAAAACTAAATAAAGGCAGATGAACTATGGAGAGAAAAATCCAAACTAAACTTTTGAGTAGAGTCCCCCTAAAGCGTAGACAGATTTACAAAGGGATGAGCCAAAAAAGGAAAAGAAAGGATAAAAAGCTAGACTGTCATCATTTTCTTTGTCTGTCCTTAACATCAAAGTGAGTATTTACACAAGTGCACACAGAGCAGCGTGGGCAGACAAGAGTAAAAACTTCCAGAAGGTGGCGCCTACTCTACAGCTGAGTTTTTCCTGTGACAAAATGACGGGAATATTTTTGTTATTGTGTTGCTGTTGCAGCAATGGTACAATATCTACAACCTCCCTCCCCCTGCCGGGAACAAACCGGGACAAAGCAGCTGGCTGTGCAGCAGCTCCGAAACACTCGCTGCTCGTCTGAACTATTTTAGCCTCCAACGGGGAAGAACAGCAGCAGCACCAGTGTTCACACTGCGAGAAACGCCGTCTGCACGGCCTCGTGGTTTCCTGCTGGAACAAGGAGCTACATCGGTCTGAGACAAAACATCTAACTGCCATCAAACTGCCATCGTTATCGCCGCGACAACAAGCAGCTTATCCACACTAAGCCTGGGTGTTTTAAAATTTCAACACACACATTTGTTGGTTTTTGGAAGCACCGATTCAGCTTCTTCCAGTTCCCATATAATACATAGCGTTGGCTTTGCAGCTTTGGATATCTCAGACAGTGATAGATTCCAGTGTTCAATTCATAACATCTATTGGCCACTGTGAGGAGAGCCTTCATGTTTGAGTCTTTCCTCCATAAAGATGACATCTGACGTCCTCCCCTGTATCCTTAACGACGAGTTCTGACACCTCAATAATATCAATAAACATGTGGTTTGATCACCATTGAAAAGGTTCTGGGTTTTTCCAAGGGTAGCTCTAGTAAGCTGCATAGGCAGAGGCCACAGTGATGCACACCCAGGGGTTTTGTTCTCGAATCAGGCCTGAAATATGACAGAAGCTGCTCAGATAACAGAAATAACATGCATCCAAGGGGGACAGCGTTAGGGCAACCTCAGGCTCGACTCAGACTTTGCTCTCCTCGGTTCATAGAACGTGTACTGAATGGGTATGGATTAGTAAAAAAATAAAAATTATTACTAAAAAGCTCAGTGTGAGCGTCTATTTGATCTATGAGGATTTTATCTCTGAGGATTTTTTAAGTTCTTCTAAAGCCTGAAACTTTTTATTTGAAAAATTCTGCAAAAATGTTCAATGATTTGCTTTTGGCTATAAATATGTCCTTCTCATAATCTCTATTCTTTTAACACTACCTTAAATAAATGCCATCTGTGCACAAACCCTCCCACTTCTTACTGCGTCAAATGTGCATCGAGTCAAAGGAAGTTGAGTATTTTCGAGGGACTAGTTTGTCTCGGCAGAAGCTTAAAGGCAGGCGGAAACCACGTCACGTGCAGGTGACAAAAAATTCTCACGATTGTCAACGATTATTTGGTGGCGCTCAAATCCACAAAACTCTCAGATTCAGCAGGCTTAGTGTGGACATTCACGCTTCTAACCTAATTTAATCACAGTATAAGAAGCAGTACCAGCTTTCACTGTAGCACGCCAAACCACCTGCCGCTGCGCTCGCAGTGTGAACACCGCTGTAATGTAAAGTCACTGATGTGCTACACTTGGAACCTCTGTGCAGCTCCCCACTCAATCGAACGGGGAGGTCGAAGGCTACTCGGCAAGTCCACATCAGCCGTCGGCCTGCAGGGGAGGAGGAGGCGTTGTCCGCCGACAGCACGAGGAGTCACCTTTGCTCAGCAGGCAGTGACACCATCCGCGGGGGCCCTGTAGTGCCCCCTGCAGCTGGAGGGGTGTGTGTGGGGTGGGCACACTCCTGCAGTTTTCTCCTGATGCTCAATTGTCCGTTCAGCAGCAGATTATCCACTAACACACGCACGCACACACATTTACACACACATACGCCGTCCTCCTGTCATCCCTCCATCCCTCAGCGGCCAATGTTCAGGGTGAAGAAGACGAGGGTTGCGGGTCCAAGAGGTGGAAGGGTTACCAGTTCATCATGGAGCTTCTGTTGAGGGTCATGAAGAAGACTTGACTGCTGCCTCCAGAACGCACCGAGGCGAAGAAGACCTGCAGGGAGAGGGCAGCACGTCATACAGGTGTGTTTTAGGTGTGGTGCCTTCGCTCGTGTGCACTATGTGTGCACAGACTCACTTTGTCGTTCCTCTCCGTCAGGAACTTCAGTCGCTGAGCTCGCTTGTGCATGAAAACTCCGTCGAGGTGTCCCGTCTCCACGGACCGGATCTCAATGGCCTTCTCTCCCCAGCCCATGATCTGGTTGGAGTGGATGTAGGCTGCAGGGGGAGGAAAGGGTGCACACACACACACACGCACACACACACACACACACACACACACACACACAGAAGGGGATTGGACAGGAGAAGACTCAGCACCAGTCTCACACCCAGGCCAGTCACACCTCGAGGCCTCCTCCGCCTCACTTCCGGGAGATTATTGCAGCAGTTTCTGACGGATGTGAACGATCAGCGTTCGGAGAGGCGCATCACAGGCCTGCTGGCTGTCTCGCAAACCTTGTCGCTTTGATTTAAAGCAGTTATCTGAGCTGCCACATTGCACCTGGCTGTCCGGCAGCAGTATCATTACAGCTTTTAAGGGCAAAGTCAGCCAATCAGAAAACTGTAAGAGCAGAACCCAGTTTAACCTAGTTGCAGGATTAGGGAACACTGTGAAACGTGAGTCTGCAGGGTGGAGGCCAGTAAATGATGACAGCTCGCCCAGCTGCCAATCTGTGCACAGCCGTGGCCTTTTAAAATGAACATTCCCCAAAAATGATGGTGAAGTCTCAAGAAGGTTTAGTGGGAAATGTTTGTTTGTGATGTGCACTACAGCGGCAAAGTTCAGGATCACTTAGAAATCTCCTTATTTCTGCTGTGTGAGTGAGTTTTCTCTGCTTTATTCTGTTAATGCTGCCTCTCTCAGACTAGGGCGCTCTCAGAGAAAATGAACCTTAATCTGAAGAGTTTCACTTGCTGGTTGAATAAGGGTTAAAAAAGATAAAGAGATAAATATTTAAGCCTCAGATGTTTCAGCTTCTTTTCTAAATCATAAGAAGAAGTTTGATTTTATAGATTTTATTGTGTTACTTAATTTCTGATAAAAGTGAGAAATTGTAGAAGATCATAATTATAAACCTATATATACTTTTTAACCAGTTTATTTTTATTTTTACATTTATTTGTTCACTTATTTTGTTATTTTCCCCTCATAGTCGATGTGTGTAACACTGTATGAGGAAAAACTTAAATTATCACTCAAATGTATCCTCTTCCTGTTCACGCCCCAAATGGCCTTAAATCACATGACCACATGCCCAGCCCATCCTCACTGCTGCTCCACTGGTGTATAAATATACAGGATGGAGCTGATTAGGTATACATTTTTTCTCTCTACTCTATTACATATGTTACTTGCATGCTGTGTGCAGTATAGCTCTTGATCAGGCTGATGAAGGTTATTTAAAAAATGTTGCTGGAGCTTTGACCTCTTTAGACCTTTTCATGCACTTTGCTAGTGCAGGGAATTATGCCACAAGTTTCCATTCCATTTATATTAATGCATCACCAGAATACTGGAGGGAAAGTCCCTAAACTACAAGCTCAGGAAAAGTGGCACTAACAGATTTTTTGATATCTTTTCTTTTATTAGAAGTTATTAAAACACGCCTTCATGCCGTGTTCAGGCCCGGTCCACCTGGTCACCCAGGGTCAGTGCAGCTTTGGTTTCTTGGTGCTTCTTTTTATTCTCATGTGGGAGAAAAGAAAAAAAGGGTCCCATATACGGAGGATCAGGATCGATTGGGTGCTCATAAATAAGTCAGGTGTTCAAGTTTTTATGGGGTGGGGGAGGGGTCGAAGCCGGGCTTGGCTGTGAGAAAATCTGGTCTGACAGTTAAATACACAAAAACATGTTAACAGGAGACGATGTCCACACAGAAAATGTGACACGTAAGCAACAGTGCTCCAGGACAGAGACACAGTCACACACGTGTTTTTGTCATTCAGGGTTAAGCACAGAGAAATCTGTAAGAGTGAGGATGAGCGGAGACACACACCAGCTTTGACTGACTTGGATCGTAAGATTCAAGATCCACCCCTCATGCTCGGCTGCGCTCTGTTGGACTCACGGTACTTCTAAATAATAGATGAATTTAGATGTGCTGCCCTTGCATTGATCTCATGCAGAGCTTTCATCTCGTTGCTTTGCTGCTGGATCTCACAAACGTTTTGTCTGGACCGGGTTACTGCAGAGCTCGAGCAATCAAGGATGAAAGGAAGAGCGGATGAGAAAGTGCCTTTTGAAATGTTTCACGGTCAACAATGAGACACAACGAGAGGACACAAGTTAACATAGCAGACACACGACACAAACTAAATTCACAAAGAAGAACGAGCAGAAAGTAAAAGACTTGTGTGAGCTGGGAGTGAGGAAGGCAAAGATCTGCCGTTATCAGCTCATGCAGCCGCTGGATGTTCAACACTTAACGTTAAAGGGATACATCGAGGTTTTGGGATGTCATACATTTGGTCAACTTACCCCTCGTGTGATGAGAACACTGACACTAAACTCTCCATGATACTGACGTGTGTGTGTTGCTAAAACTTGCCTGTTTTTAAAGATTTGCAGACACGTCAAGTTTGTTGGAATTCCCCAAGGTCAATGCTGGACGTGTGAGAATGTGACCACTGAATCATTTTGTCTACATTTAACTAAATATTTTACTTTTAGTCCTGATCAGTTGCTCGGGTGGCAAAGAGAAGTCAAAATGCAATGAAGTCTCTGAGAAAATGGCCCTCACTCTCCCCTAATCCAAATCTCTATCCTAGTTTCATGTCTTGCTGAATTAAACCTGGTGTTCATTTAGTGAATTTTGGACCTTATATAACTAGATAAACCAGGCATGCTTCAGGGTGGGCACACTATCTGTTAACTAAAGCGTATGCAGAGTATATTTGTAATACAAAGAGTTTAATTATGATTATTTCTTGTAAAAGTTCAAATCAATGAAGTCACTCTGTGCCAGCACGGTTACTTTTTCTAAATCTTGTGCTGATTTTAAAATAAACTGACTTAAATTTTCTCAAATGGTAAAGACATAGAAAGAGGTAACGGAGGTGATGGCGAGAGTTTTGTTCTCATCAGCTTACTGCTTTAAGTTGACCAACTGCCCAAAACCTGCTGTATCCCTTTAAGCAGGTAATGAAACAGGTGAGTGAGACGACAGTCTGGGCTTCTTGTTTAAAGGTGAAAGCAAAAGGCAAGAAAAGGCAGGCGTGTTGCTTTGAGCGGAGAAGGGGTGTGGTAGATAGTGAGGGTGAAAGATGATCTGCTGAGACCGCTTATAAGAGGTCAGAGGTCAGTGGGGTCAGGGAAAAGCGAGCTGATTGGTTGACGTACCGACGGAGGTGGGCATCTCGCCCCACTGCAGCACCACATCTTTGGTGATGCGTCCGTAGGTGTTGACGTAGACGCCCTCGTCCTCGTAGCACAGCAGCATCTCCATGCCGTCCGTCTTGGGCAGAACCACGATGGCGTGCGGGGTCACCTGACCCTGAATCTGCCGGGACGACAGACGGGAGGGGGGTGTTGAATGGGGTGGGGGCAGGGGTGTTAGGAGCTGGACCCCTCTAACATCCCCCCTTCCCCACCCTGAGAGAGAAGAAACTGCTGCAACAATAAAGCCTCCCGCTCCTCAGCCACGCAATTGCCATGGAAACAGACACGAGCACAGCGTGATTCATGACTGCCAAAAGCAATGAGAGGCGGTTGCTGTGGTTACCGTCTCCTTCGCCCGTCCATCTCTGACTGTAACCAAACCGGGGTTAAAGGAGGACACCGATTCACCCTCTGCCTCGCTTTCATTCATCCTCTGGATTCAAACACCAGTTCATTCATTAATAAACTCGCTCATTCGCTCATTCATCTGCTAATTCACTCACTCGCTGCAACATTTCCCTTCTCATCTGTGACTTACAGCCTCTCCTCTTCATACATTCCTTTGTTCTCTTCATTAATTCTGTTCTGGGACTGTCACACATTCACCATTTCATTTGTTCTGCTATTAGCTCATTGATCCTCTCACATTTCCTCACACGTTCACTCCTTAAATCACAGTCTGGCTCATTTTAAACATGCAGTCAAACACAGTTACATTTAAATTACACATATGCAGTCATTTTTACAGCACATTCATTCATTCATTTTGATTTACTGTAACCATAGCTGCTACTTGTCTAACCTTGGCCTAACTGGAACATTTGAATGAATTATGAGGACGTGTCCCCACAGTGCCACGCACCAGCTTCAACAAAAACAAAAGCCAAACTTAACCTTAATGTAACCTAAAATAAACTTTTAATACTTTTTGGGGTAAAGTCAGAAAACTTTTATAACATTTTGTATGGAATTACCAATTTAATTCCCTGTAACTTCTGAAATTGAAGTTCTCTCCTAATTCTTTTACATTGGGCTTTATTTTATTATGGGGACATGTTCCCCGAAGGAAGGCAGGTCCCTGTACGTGCACAGTAGAGGCTCACAGCTGTTTTCAGAGGGCGTACTGTTGTGAAACCGTGTACATCCATAGTAGGAGTATTGCTTTTGTGGTGGGAAAGCTTTACACCAGGGGTGGGCAACTCCAGGGCCTGCAGGTTTTACATGTGTCCTTGATCCAACACAGCTGATTTAAATGGCTGAGTTACCTCCTCAGCATGTCTTGAAGTTCTCCAGAGGCCTGGTAATGAACTAATCATTTGATTCAGGTTTGTTGACCCAGGGTGAGATCTAAAACCTGCAGGGACACCGGCCCTCGAGGCCTGGAGTTGGACACCCCTGCCTTACAAAGTGATTTACATTGTGAAAAATTGTCCCTGAAGACAAGCAGCACCCTCTGTGTATTAATACCAGCACACGCACATATACTGCCTCAGCCTAAACCTAACCCAAGCCTAACTTTACCCTGCGCTAAAACCAAGTCTTTACTTTAGAAATTACTGATTTACTTTGTGGAGACCTGTCCTAGTAAGCAAGGCGGGTCCCCACACTTTATTAATACAAGCACACACACACACACACACACACACACACACACACACACACTTACATGTGAGGGGATGTAGATGTCGTAGGGATTTCCAGAATCCACATCAATTACATGGAAGCCAACACTAGAGCCATAGATGACCTTTAACCTCTGCCCTTCCTCTACAGTCAAGTCCACCAGCTGGGGGCGATGCTGCAGGTCAGTGAAAGACTGGCAGACAGAGAAAAAAAGAAGATTGACTGAGGTTCAGTCATGCATTAAAACAGCTGGATATAACTTTGTGAATCAGGCGTGTGCTATTTCCTCCCTAGCTGCAGAGGACAAACAAAATAAAGAAATATAACGAAATCAGTATCATGCACTTTTCGAAATATCACAAGTCTTAGCTTGATTACCTTGAAAGCCATAAACTTGTGGTAAGGTTTAGGTGCCCAGGCATAGATCTCGACTGAGTTCTTTAGAGCAATCACCAAGAATTTAATCCTCTCGTACTTCACTGCAGAAATAAAGACACATTTTAATGTTAATTTAAAAAGAAATCTCAGGACTTTCGGCTAAAAAGGATTTTAATTCAACATAAGACATAATAGATATTAATTTCTAGTTTGTTAGTGAACAGGTTCATGTCCTCACGTCTCCCATAAATGATCTGAACGTACCGACTTTGTAATGCACGCAGCCCTCCAGGTCCCCGACTGTAATCCAACCCTGTTTCTTCTCCACTTCAGGGTCATTGTGTAATATCCTGTTCCTCAGCCAGGACAGGTAGTAAACCCGCAGCTTGTTCTTCTTCCCTAGTTTGAGAGGAAAATTCAGAATTCAAATGAAATTATAATTCATTTCCCATATGGAACAATCATAAATTAAATGGTGTCTGCGTCTTTGTGAGTTTAACCCATCAACTGTGGATCTGTGATGCGGCATTTGGTGAAATCAGCTGCCAACCTGAGATGGTGACCAGGACGTTGAGTCCCTCCAGGACGTCCATCTGTTGGAAGCGCCTTCGATTGATCAGGTTGTAAACTTTGCCTTGACCACTTCGATCCAGCAGCATCAGGCCGTTCTCCGTCCCCACCAGCAGGTTCACTCCTGCCCGAAACACACACACGCTTCGTTTTTAGCGCCTCTGTATCTGCACGGGATTCAAATTATCACGAGGCTGTTGCTGACATGACAGTTTTACCCCAGAGAGCCGCACAGAGGATCTCAGAGTTGAAGCGTTTCTTGTATTTACGGATCTCGGGCGTGTCGCTGTGTGGCCTGATGTTAGTGGGGTTGACGTTGACCACGGAGATCTTGCGGGCCTCGTTGAGCCTCGCCTGCTCTTGCTCCTGCTTCAGCAACTCATCAGCAAACAGCGCTGCAGCACAAAGTACAACAAAACACATCATCATCTTATCTGGAGCTGCCCCCATCACTGACACATAAATACAATATTTTACATTACTTTTTCATTTTACACTACTAATAAATTGGATTCTATTATTTTAATAATTATAAGTTAGACTACATATATATATGTGTGTATATATCCATGCAGGTGTGTATATATCTGTGGTGGTGTGGCTCTGGAACCATCCCCAGAGAGCAGCAAGACCCCGCCAGAATGGAAATACTGGCAATCAATAACAACAGATGCAAACATGATTAAGTCAAGCTGTCGGGATGTGGGTTGCAAAGCATCTTGCAGATGCATAGCTACTAAAGGGGGGGCTAAAGAAACTTTAACCTGAGATTTTCGGGTTAGAAGCATCAGCAGCACTAACACTATATTTGACTTTTCAGAGGGTAAAAACAGTTTGCTGCGAGGCTGCATTTACTGTAAGCCACCTGCTCATGTGACTGATGCTTTATATTAGAACAGAAACCTACCTGAGGCTGAGGTTTTATCATCTTCATCGGTCGGGGAGGTCCCGTACACCCTCGGATCAACAAATGGCGTGAAGGAGGCCTTGGAGCCTCCGCTGCCTCCCATGCCAAACTGCAAGCCACAGAAACACAGACTTTACAACCCAACACGTGTTGGAACATTTACCATGTACAGCTAAAAATCGATATAAAAAAACTGGGATCAAAATATAGGAAACACAAAGATTTTTCTATGAAGTGTCACAAAATATAAATCGGTCCTCATCAGTGTTTCCTTTATTTTGTCAGAGACCTGTATCAGGTGTTCAGAAAAAGGAAAGGGGTTACTTCCTGGATCAGAGGCTGGAAAACTGAGCGAGGGAGGAACAAACAAGGAAGGATCAAACGAGTAGAGCAAGGTAGGTTGAATCAAACGGGACAGGGCAGGAAATTAAAGGTGCCACTTGTATCTGTTCACATATAAAACTTTTTGGGGGCATCTCACCGTGTTAGATTTGACATTGAGTTCTCTCTTCTTTGAAATCAATTCAGTTTCATTCCTATAGCTCCAATTCACAACAACAGTCACCTTAAGGCAAAGACCCTTTAGTACAGCGTCACTGACGAAGGATCGAAGCGAAGGATCACTGAGATCCGACGCTCATCGGAAGTACAAGGAGACAAAACTGAGTGGCCTGAATATATGAGCAGTGTTGAAATCGTTCCAGATGTGCACAAGAAGATGATCTTGTACAAGCGCTCGGTTTTGTGGCCAATCCTGTGAAACTACATACGGCACCTTTTATTAATTTAGTCCATAAGCTTCAATAATTTCAGCCTTAAATGTGGCTGCTGGTAATTTCCCACCCTGATGAAGCAGCAGATAGCTGGTTGGTGATGAGGAGTGGGCAGGTGTCGGGGCGAGCAGGGTTGAGGTTTGTCAGGATATGGGGAGGTTTAGGGTGGAGTGGATTTCAAGGCCGATATCTGGGTGCTGCTCCACCTACTTGGACCCCAGAGGCATCCCCTGGGGAGACCAGGGGGGAGGTGCTTTGCTGCACCAAATCGGGGAGATTGGCGCTGCCAGAGAACAGTTTGCCGGGGAAACCGTTGCTGGCGGTTGAGCTCCGCCTCCGTTCCCTGTGTTTCTGGAAAAAGAGAGAGAGGGGCGGACTACTGTGCAGCGAGGCTGTTTGACAGGTCAGGTGATGGGGGGAGGCTGGACCCATGCAGGTGTGTTTGTTTCAGTGTTATTTTTAAACTGGGGAGGGTGGGCACAGAGAAAATACCCTCCTCACAGGCGTTATCAGGTCTGTGTTTCTACCACGCTCAACATTTAACACACACATACACTGTGATGAGTCTCTTAGATTGTTTTCTCCAAAACCTTCAGCAGAGTTCAAAGATTATTTGAATAATAAACAGAAATGGATATGCAATAGATCTGTTAATCAGTCAGTTATTTACCTGTAAATTATGCTTTCTGATGCTAATCCAGCTCACTGGGCCTAGTGCAGAGGCACAGGTTCAGCTTCGCTTCGGGCCATTTGCTGTACATCTTCCCCTTAGACTCTCCTACCTTTCCTGTCTACACTCAAACTGTCCTTTCACAATAAAAGCCCCAAAGCATATTCTAAACAAACTGTTTAAATCAGTTTGTTTTGTAAAGCTGATTTTGTATCAAACCTGAGATTTGAGGGCAAACTGTGTAAACAGACCATGATCACTGGCCTCTACTCACTCAGTAAAAAAGCAACAAAACAGGTGCAGAGATGATGAGTGTCGGTTTCTGTGCAGTCAGTGCAGCTTCAGTCAAAGGTCAAAGGTTAACACGGAGACTCACCTCACGCATCACCAGGGTGCTGTCCTGGGAGCTGTTTGCATACGTGTCCTCGTTGGTGTCGTTGTGCTCTCCCGTCGCGCTGAAGGACTCGTTGGTGCTCTGACTCGCAGCGGGCCTGAAAATCAGATTTTTATCATCTTTTAACAACTTTTTTAAAATGTTTTTTTTAAAACAGATGCATCTGACTTTAAAATAAGAGCTTAACAATTTGAACAGATCCTTCTCCTGGGTTTTATATGTGATAACGACGTGTAGAGAAACAAGTAAGAAATACAAAAAACCCACTCAATACTGGATAAATACTGTATATATCATCTTGTGCAAGAGGGGTTTGAAGCCTCTTCTAAACACCCTTAGCTGTTGTTTCACAGTGAAACATAGAAAAGGAAGGTTTGCCAGATGAATGATGAGTGTAGCACAGAGCTGCAGACTTTGACAATGCTGAGCTTAGGAAACAATGGAAAAACACAAAAGTCGTCTCTTAACTGCAAAACAAGTATCGGCCAAATGTTTGTGTAAGCAAACCGTCCTCCGAGCTGCACTAATAGCGCTGTGCATCATTAGCCCATGTGCATCCTCCTGTGTAACCCTCATAATGATCAAAATTTACAAAATGGACTTAATGGTTTGTTCAATATGACCTGAAATGGGTGACTGAGCCCATAAACACACCTGGAAAATGTTGTTTTTCTTTTTTTGCAATCAGGAGAGTCGCCCCCTGGTGGCCATTATTAGAAAGAATAAGAAGGCACTTCCTGTTGGGTTTCTGTCATTTCCTGTTTTATTTTGTAAATTCTTAGTCTGCTCACACTGCTGTTAGTGCTCCCTCCTTTGTAATTAAATGCCTCGCCCTAATTGGCATCATCTTTGTTGTGTTTCACACCTGCTTCCTATTAGCCAATCACAACCTGCCTCTAACCATTTGTTCCATTGTTGTCCTTTTTAAGCGTGCCATTTTTTTGCTGCGTGTTTGAATTCCTTATGGACTTCTCCTTTTGTCTGTGCCTTATTTTATGGCACACACTGATTCCCTTTGACCTCACCCAAAGATTAAACCTTTGTGTTTCCTGCAGTTGGATCTTCAGTGCCTCGAGCTACATCGATCCTTTTTAAAATCCATTTTATTAAAAAATGATTAAGAAACATTTCTTAAGGGTGTTTTTTTCAGTCTCCATGCTCAGACCTAAAGGTTAACTGGTATGGTCTATGGTCGTGCTCTTCGTTGGTTTGGATGCAAAGCTATTCCTGAATTATCACCATCACTCACATGATGCGTGGAATATCACTGACAGCCACGGATCCATCGTTAGCCCCGCCCTCTCCCTCTTCATCCTCGCTGCTGTGGGACTCCTCACTGGACGACGAGTAGTCAGTCACTTTGACCGGCGGGCGGCTGGTTTCCTCGCCCTGCCGCAGCTCTCTCAGCTCTTTGGCCAGAGCCGTCAGATCCTGCAGGAAGACAAATTCAAAAGTGACTCAACGCTTATTTATTTTCTTCATCTCTGTAAGTCATTAGTGTGCAGGCCCAAAATGCTCATGCAATAACTACAGGTCTGGCTGCTCTGGTGACCCTTGTGAATAAGAGAGGAGCCAAAAGTATCTTCAACACAAGTGTGACCATTTTATAACGCGCCTATTTTTGTCTTTAATATGCAGAGTTTATCTTCTTATATATCCGGCGTGTGGCTTCTTGGATAGTTTAAATATCATCATAAATGAAAGAAATTCGGTCCATCTATGAAAGTCTTTTGTAGCTTAAATATCACATCTAAAAAGCTCTGCTAAGATGTTCCAACACCACAAAGCACAACTCTCAGGTGTGAAGACAGATTTGCATTTCATTAAATTTTAGATTAATATCACACTGAAAATAAAGTGTTTAATTAGCCGAGTAAGAGCGTTGATGACGGAAAAGTAATTTGGCAGCAAAAGCAATATTAATTTTAAACGATATTTCAGAATTCACTCGCTCGACACCAGAGACCAGACCAACTATAAAAGTTGTCTGAGAGAAAGATTCACAACAAATTCAAGGCAGGAAACATTTTTACAGTTAAAAAAAAAATCACAGTAATATAAATATACAACGATCAAATAAACGATGAAACAAAGCTGAAATATTTCTGACCTGAGGCGACGTTTCCTTAAATCAATCATTTAAGGAAAATTCATTTTTACACAAAAGTCTGACAGTCTGTGCTGCAAAGTTTGATGTGGAACAAAGTGAAACATGCTAACACAAACATCTCCCATCATCCTGGATTATCTCCCCCCCCCCATTACAAAGACATTTGGTAACATAAAAGTTTGCATTAGACACAATAAAAAAAATGCATGTCTGATATTCCTTATTTTTGGCAATCCTGGAATGCTTCAGTGTCTCTCGCAGCTCCCCTGCCTCTTTGCGGCGCTGCAGCGGCTCAGAAGCAAAGAGCAGGAAGCAAATGTGTTTTTGTGCCACCATGCAAGCCGTTAGCAAGTCCGTCGAGAGGAGGGCAGCGAGCAGGAGGACGGTGAAGTGAGAAAAGGAGGATGCACCATGCCTCAAAGTGGGAGGTCAAAGTTCAGCAGACTTGAGCCTCTGTGATATTTTACAGTGAACAGCCAGGTACATGCACCCTGACGCCTCATCCAGCTTCTGTGCACTGCCTCTGCTGCAAACACGTCACAGCAGCACCAATTTAAACAAATTAGAAATGTTTGGTGATGGTTTGAAAAGCAGCGGATATCCTGTCTTTACAGCTGAGATGCTCTTTGCATCATTTTCCTGTTGTGAAGTTTAATACGACAGTAAATGTTTCTCTCTGGATCACATGAATAACCAAAAGCAACAAATCAGCTGAAGCTTCTACTGTAAGACTGCTTCACACGAGAACTCTGTGCAGCACTGTAGTTTCACTGTGAGCCTCACAAACCATGTACGGAGTGTAAAGCAGGAGAATGTATTACTGGAAATTTAAAATACCCCATAAAATACCAAAAAATTATACACTCATAAATACACAGATAATATATTTATTATCTGTATATTAAATATATATTAAATATGAATAATTTTATAAATTAGGATGATTATAAAATACACAATATTTTACTGCAAAATAATAAAATTGCTAAAAAAAAGAAGTAATAAAGTAATCATATAAATACAGAAAAAAATACAGTTAATCTAAAAATCTAAAGTAATTTTACACATAAAAATAAGGACTATAAAATATAAATAGCATTATAAAAAATACTATAAATCTAAAATATTAATATAAATAAATATTAAAATGAAGAAAATGTAAAAACAGACAACACAAACTAAAATATCAGACATTATCAATATAAATATAATAAATATAAGATGTCTTTGAATATTATTAGAAATGTAATAAGGTAAATATAAACATTTAATTTAAATTACTAGGAACTAAATTCAAATGATTAAAAGACCAAAAGTATTTTACTCTGCACTCTGTCGGCAAGAATCATTTGAGTGTTGTTGTGATTATTTGAACTGTGAATCAATCAGGAGCCAGAGATTCAGCAAAACAACTACATGTAAATATCTTCAATTCACAGCAGGAAAACGTGCACGTGAGCAGTTGGCAGGAAGTGGACCGAGTGAGGGGCGGCTTTGGTGGGGCATGGGGGGCGGGGGTCTTACCGACTCCTCCTGAAGACAAATGATAAAAAGGAAGAAGGGGGGGGGGTGGTGGTGGTGGCTGTGGAAATGACACATGAGGGCTGAGATGATAACAGGAAGCATGTTCTTCATAAAACAGTGAGACGAGTGGAAGACGAGAGTCCTACAGCAACTGATCACCCATCGAATTCTACTTCCTGTGTGACACGAAAGGAAAACACGAGAAAAGACGACGCAAAATATAAAATATTTGGATTTTCCTCCAAATATTATTCTTAATAATAAGTTATTAAATCCAGACCGAGTCTCTTTGCTAGGAAACAGAAGGGAATGTTTTCAGACACATTTTCCAAAAGTAAGAACATTTTTATTGGAAAACAGTAATTTTTTAAGACCTTATATTTGGAAACTGATTGAGAATGATTTCAGAAAGAGAAGTTTAGAAATATGTGAAAAATTTGGATGATTTTGATAAAGCTTTAAATCTCTTTTGAAAGAGGAGGGACGTTTTCTTCTTTTAAAGTTTCAGGAAGTGAACAAATTTTGGGAAATAAGATATTTCTTGAGAACTTTCTTTGAAAACAAAGACCTTAAATACAAATATAAGTTATTTGGTATGAAAACCTGATAATGAATTTAAAAAAGCAGCGTGAATCGATGATACATACATGAGAACAAGGGGAAAGTTGGTGAAAATTAAAGTTTATTCTAAGAAACTTCAAAGTGTTTGGAGACAGATTTTCAAACTGTGTTTTTTATTCATTCAAAAGTGAAAAAAATTCACAGCAAGAAACTAAAAATCAAAGACTTTGCTGGAGGGCTTCTCAGCGAGGAGCATTTACGGCTTTTCAACTTTTCCAGCTCTCATTATTATCATTATAAAGCCTGTGTTAACGTGAGTGAAAAAAACACATCACAAGCCGAGCATGATTTTATTCTGAAAGAATCGCACATACAGGCTAACATCGGGAGTTTAATTCAGAACGTATGTGAGGATGGCTGTGCGGTGAGGTGATGAGAGAGAGGGTGACGTGTGAGAAACAGCGATGAAGGAGGAGAAACGTCACTAACCTCGTCTACAGCTTTCTTATAGCTCTGACAGACGATGGAGGAGGGATGGAGGACAGGAAGAGGTTAGTTCAGAGAGAAGAGTCAGTCAGGCTTTCACCGCATGTTTATTTAATCAGTATTCTTAATCTTACGGGGGTTTGTGGCACTGACACACACAAACGGAGAGCTGCAGGAGTGTGTGTGTTTGTGTGGGTGTGTGTGTTATACACAGTGTGTACTCACTGCAGGCCTGCTGGGTCGGGTTATCTCTCTGCTGTCGTCTTTGGCGTCGTGGCCTTCAGTCTTAGAGGCTGAATTACCTAAAACCCAAACACAGGAGGATGTTTTTCATAAAACAGCAGAGCTTGCAAAACTTAGGGAAGACAGAACACTAAGAAAGAATTCTAAGAAGCAATTTAAAGGCACTTTTTGTAATTACCCTTTACAAGTATCTCCACTAGGGGGCAGCATTTCACCAGTGGGTTCGGTGAGCCTTCCAAAATCTAAAATTATCAACTGAGTGTAAAAAAAATCAACTGCGATGACTTTGCGTCCAAAATGTCTGTGCATAGGGAAACGCCAGGTGAGGTTAGACTGTCACGCAATACCAATTTGTACAACAAGGTGGTGCAGCGAGTCAGTGTGACCTTTATTTAATCAGGTTGGTCACTACAAACATATTTTTATTCCCTTTTAGTACCTAAACTATCAGTTACCAGGTACTTTTTAGTACCTACTCTGCCGGGGTTCCAAGTGATCCAAGGCAAAAATGTGACGTCAACAGACTGCAAGTCACCGATTGGCTGGTCAGTGGCCAATCTCTGCTCGCTCACGAAATCAAAACGGCCATTTCTGAAACCTGGCAATGACTGAAAAGGCCACAAAAATCAATGCCGTAATCCTTGAGTGTGACGAAAAGCCTCAGGTATATATATAGCAGGTACATTGTCTCGACGTCCATCTTTGTTGTAGCGTTCATGTCACATAATTATGTGACAGGACGCTTGGACACGTTACTATAGCCAGGACCACGCACACTGGGTGATACTCCACTGTAGTGGAAAACGAGGCGAGGCAAGTTGTACCACCTTGAGTCGCGTTGAGCGATGTCGAGTACTAATGGAAAAAATTAAAACTTGTTAAGGAAACAAGTTCAATAAGCATGAAATATAAACAAAAATGAGACATCAAAATATCTAAAAACATCTCAACACCTGGTAAAACGCTGCCCCCTGGTGGTGAGAGTTTAAGTAAAACGTTGCAGAGGGTAATTACAAAAAGTACCTTTACTCTGAGAGAGACCTTCAACGGCCTGCCTGAGGGCCCAGACTGGGTTTCGTGGGTTCAGGTCAGGTTTTTGTGAGGTCAGAGACAAACAGGTGACTGCGTTGGCTCACCTCGCTCATTGGAGCCTCCCTGGGAGCTGGGGGTGCTGGAGCTGGAGGAGCTGCCGCTGCTCGTTCTCTTCAGGGGAGTGTCCAAGTACATGTCAGGCCTCCGCAGGTCAGGGTTGCTACAGTAACACAATCACAACGCTGCCTCAGTGATGACTGTGAACAAATACCCACACTCACATTTCCACAGGTTGACATCGGAGCTGCGCGTACCTGGCCCGTATGAGGTGAGCGCCGGGCCGCGGGCCGAGGCCTGGCCCGTTTCCAGGAGAGTTCTTCCTGACCAAAGCCGGAGAGATGGAGGTCGTCCTCTGAGGAACCTGGAAACACAAAACAGCAGCAGGTTTTAACATCTGTCCAGAAGCAACAGGTTAAAAGCTGATGTTTTAAAACATCAGAGAGTTTAAGTACAAAACTGAGCGCTGCAAAGGTGTTCTTTAATTCACAAAATTAACTCAAAAAGGATGCAAAAATGAGCAGAGTTTTAGTCTGTAAATTACATTTTTGATCAGGGTGATGGGGACAGACTGTTTGTCTTAGTCTTTAAGTTTTAGAGCAGTTACTGACATAATTTGGGTGTTTATATAAGAAAAACATTTGAAAGAATTATGCCTCGTTGAGCAGCTTTAACTAATGCTCATTTCACTGGGATGAAGGGTATTTGCAGCAAATAAAACAAGACTAAAGAGCAGTGCTCTGAAACCTAGCTTTGCATTTAATCTGAACACAATTAATGTGAAGCTGAATACACAACACAATCATTTTAAACACCCTGAGGGCAACAAATCACAAATTTCTGGGAGAAATTTGTGATTTCTTCCAGAGTAAGTTCTTTTTTTTAAATAGATCACGTTTAACTAATAATAAATAGTATCAGAAAACACTCAAAAAATAAAAAAAATAAAGAGAAACTCAGAAAAAGAGAGAGAAAAAGGTAAAATCAGACTTTAAAGAAAAGCAAACTCAGCACACATGGATAAAAACACACTGGCGGTGGCATGCAGAGACCTTAGGGGGCATGTCGTCGTCCTGCCGCAGCCAGGAGCTGCGGTCCAGCTTGTCGAGGGGGGCGCCAGGCGGGACAGGGGCGGGGGAGGAGGGGTGTCAGAGGTGGGGTCAGAGTTCTGCCGGGCATGGGAGGCCGGGAGGGGGAGGGCAACGCCGAGGAGGAGGACACGCCGTGGGGGTCGTACAGGGACTGGGAGCCTGACAAGCCATGACTCTTCACCTGCACCAGGTGGGCCATCTGAACACACACACACACACACACACACACACGCAGGCAGGAAACAGGCAAAGTGGAGGGGAGAGAGCAGGATCAGGACAGAGTGATCAGGAGGCAAGTCAGGAGGAAACAATGCAGGAGGAGTGATGCAGAGGAAGAAATGATGAGGTCACGGAGGAGGGGAAACACTCCTCGCGGTGCACTGAGTGTGTGTGTGAGTGTGTGTGTTTGGTTCTTCAGTTCAGTGACTCTGACAAGAAGATATTTTCTCTAACAACCCAGCAAACAAACAGCGCCTCCTGCTGGTGAAGCGCAGCAGAGTTACGCCCAAACCCAGGACTACAAACAGGTGCATCAAACCTACAGACACAGCTCCTATCAGAGTTTTACTAAACTACTCCCCACAGACCGGCTTTACTTGAGCACTCGGGCAAAGACTGAAGAATGCCAAGGAAAAGTCTGGCATGTTTACATCTTAGTAGCATAGTTAGCACAGTTCTAATACCATCCACTGTCCCCCATAACATAAACAGACTCCACCCGGTTTGAGGGGGGTGACATCTATAAACTGCTGAAAACTCCTCAGACAACCCGAGACCCAGAACCAAACTTACTGTTATTGATAAGTAACCCTGCCATGAGACTAACACAGTGACTGGATTTCTGTCATTTTGCATCTGTACTCCATCACAGAAGATTTGAAATCAAACAGTGATTTCACGGTGCTTTTATTATTACAACATTTCATGCACCAGTTTTTTCTTCACTGTATTTATTTCTGATCAAACACTCTCATTCCTCCGGGCCCCTTATTTTGCTCTTGATACCTTCTGCCAGCTGGAGGGTCACTCCAACCAGAACCCCAGAGGGTGGAGAGCCACTACGCCAAGCTCACTCGTGCTGCAGATCAGAAAAAGCTACTGACGGTGCAGCTGGACCTCCACCACAGGATGAGAGACTCGCTGTAGGGATGACTGGTGATATTGCAAAGATACATAACTTTCAACTCAAATACTCACAAAGGAGAAACTCGCAATAATTGCTCATTATGATCCTCCTCCTGTCCTTCATCTATAAAATGACAGCACAATGCTGCGTCACCGCCTGCCGACACCGCTCCATCACACCCGACAATCTCCTTATTAATCTTTCTCTCACTCTAGCTCCTCTCAGACACTTAATCCCATTCACATAAGCCCCTCCTGCACTAATGAGGCCACTCTGCTGATGTTCAAAAGAGCTCAGAGTTTCATTTCAGCTGCTTCACCTGTGATGAAACCAAAAACCACGTCTGTCTGTGATGATCAGACGCATCGACGACACGGAACGACCTCGCTGGCTCCAACACACGCCGATCTTTGAATTCATCACATTAAAATGCACTCATGGACACCTGTGACGGTTCCACAGAAGTGTGTTGGGTTTGTATCTGCGTGTGCGTGCGTGTCCAGGAGGCGCACAGGCTTCACTCTCTGCAAATATTTTATTTACAAATTTCTTTGTGACAAATAACTGAGAGATATTTTTGGGTGAGGGAAGCAGCAAGGTTTCAAAAATAAGAGCGCAGGGCCTGAACACTCATAAGCTGATCACGGCAAGAGCTCTTCTCACTGGTTGATTCAAAAAGAAAAAAGAAAACACTAAAATGAGTTAAACTAAACTAAACTGACATCGTGTGGACACGATACTGAAGCTACCAGGTCATAACCTCATAACCACAACATCCACAGTCCTGAATGTAATTCTCTCTTCCTGTTTCAGAGACGGGCCAGTTGGTGAGTCACAGAGAACCAGTGAAATCCACTACTCTGCACCGTACCAACGTACATATCACAGTCAGACAAACACACAAACACAGATCACACACCTGTGGCTCCATGGAGCGGTGCATGGGCGGAGTCCGGGCCTGCTGGATGCCCCCGCTGCTGAAGGACTCGGAGCGTGGTGGCAGGGTTGGGTCTGAGATCCGGTTGGAGACTTTATGCTGCAATGCAGGAGAAGACGTTCAGCTTCTAATGTTCCCACACACACACACACACACACACACACACACACACACACACACACACACACACACACACACGTGTGTCCACCTGGCAGTGCAGCCGTGATGAAAGTGTCCTCTAAGCTGTGTGTGTCTGTTCACATGTTTTGGTTTTAAAGCTGATTTGACTGATTTCTTCTTCTAGGAGTTTACAGAAGTTTTCCTGTAGCTTGTTTCCAAGTCTGAGACATTTTGTTCCAGTTTTGTTCCTCAGGTAGAAACGAATAATTGTTTTGGGAGGTTAAACTGTGATTCTGCTGAAATCAGAGGAAACAGCTCATTCTGTGCAGAACTAAATGGATTAGTTTAAACATGACATCTATTCACTGCATGCTGCTTTTAATGCTCGAAAGATGCAGAAAATGAAGCTGGCTTCACCACAACATTTTAAAATTATAACACAATCTCTTTGTAGGAGCTCTATAGATAAAGCAACAGCAGAACCAGCCATGCACATTAGACACATGATAGTGAAATAAATCTCTTTGGTGTTATTAACCTGCTAAAGAAGCAGATTTATTGTTTACAGCTGAATATTGTTTATTGTTTGCGTGCATTTCTGCTACATGAGTGTCACTAGCAGCAGATACAGTGTGCTGCAGAATAACGGAAATAATTCACTTCTTAAAAGCAACGTTTAGATGGACTTTGGTGAAGACTATTTCTAAAGTAAGTGACACACTCTTATTCATATTTACATAGATATTACATTGTTCTGCTCCCAACAGGAAGATGTTTTAGTTCATGTCAAACTGTAAATGAAAACTGGAAGTATCGGAATTAATGAAGCGTTTGATATCATTAAAAGATAACGGCTGTTCTTGTATTTCACATGTGGCTAAACCAACATCTCCCTCCTTTAATTCTGGAGGTCTGATCTCCAACCAGCGGTGGTGTCGTTAATTCTCCCATTGACTTGATTTATTTGAGCTTCTGGGGAAAAATACCTGTTGAAACGTTTGTGTAAATGTTTTAAAAATATAATTATTACTTGGAGCTGAAGTGTGTAGACGGAAAATTGACTCTTTGTATTTGGATCTTACTGTATTTGGATTTTTTAAACAAACAAATTGATTCATCTAGAAAATCCGTATGTTGGCCTTTACTGTACTTATTACATTTATTATATACTTAACTATTAACTAAGTATGTTTACTTTAAATTTCTTTGCTATATTTAGATAATTAGATACAAATCCTGTATGAATTTTACCTGAAATGTGGTATTTTTACAGTGCAGTAAAGTGA
Organism: Oreochromis niloticus; assembly: GCF_001858045.2. Classification (NCBI taxonomy): domain Eukaryota; kingdom Metazoa; phylum Chordata; class Actinopteri; order Cichliformes; family Cichlidae; genus Oreochromis; species Oreochromis niloticus. The sequence goes on along the minus strand of NC_031974.2, from coordinate 2,116,615 downwards.
AGTCTGTCTGAGGGCCTTTCTCCCTCATTAGGTAAATAAAGAGCGAGCTCACATCTGATATCTTTCCCTGAGTTTTATATTCAGCTGCTGGTTATTGTGGCTGATGATTTCAGCTTGTTATTCTACAGAAGAAGAAGTTATTTGTCTTCAGGTCAGATAAAAGTGACTCTTTAAAGAAGTTGTTTTCTGTGTAAATTTAACTGCTTCACATTAAATTCTAAAACCAGTTCAATTCTGTGTAAAACACTGCGTTCACTGTAAGTCTGCTCCTTGTTCCAGGCTCTCCTCTACTGTCAGCTTAACAAACTATCACGTCTGATGGTTTTGAGCTGGCTGTACACGTCACCTGCGGCCCCTGATGAGGTGTACCTCGACAGGGTTGGTTCTCTCTAAACGGTGGTCATCTGTTTTTAAAGTGGAACATTGTGATGGAAACATTTGCTCTTCTGAAGCTCGAAGGGAAATCCTGGGAGGCCGAGATGAGGGTAGACCTATCTGCACACAGTGTGCTTTCCATGTTCAGCGTCCGCAGGGAGAAACACTGATATAGCTGCAGCTGTCCTACATCTGTCCACCAGCGGCCACCAGGGGGCAGGCCTGGAGCTCTGCCCTAAATGTGTGTCTGTCATGTGCTTTAAAGTGGCCCTAGTTTATGGTTTGGACAAAAGCAGCAGAGTTCACACATGAAACACTGACTTTATGAGCTCATACCTTCTGTGTAAGAGTGTAAAAGGCAAATAAAACCAACGTTACAGAACAAATAACGACTTCAACAACCTGGAATTTAACATGAAGTTAATATGAAGCCTAGAAGAGGAAATCTGATTAAGTTAGTACATGTTAGAGATAAAATCACACCACAGCATGCAATAAAAGAGCAGCTCTCAGTCCCGGTGGCTTTAAACTCTTACCCGCTTTTATCCTCTTTATTGCTCTAAATCATCAGATAAACTCACATGACCTGTAAATATTATATAACAGCATGCACAGCATAGGTTTGAGAAGCACCAGAGTGAGAGCTGCTCTGGTTAGAGATCACCCTGCAGCACCAGCACAGCCAGTAGCCTGTAAAATGGAAACCGATGGTTAAAGTTAAGAGTGAGAAAGAACAGTAAGAAGGCAGGTGTGACAGTGACCAAGTGTTTTTACAATTTAAATCCAAAAACAACAAAATATGTCATGTCAGCGATGCTGTTTGTGGAATCCAAATTTTAGCTTGTATGAAAAACATTTAAAGTGTCTCTTCTGGAGTCACAGACCACCATGTAGTAGGAGCGCTGGAGCAGCTCTCTAATGGAAAATATGGGTTTTACTTGTGTTTCAGTGACATACATGTCTTCAGTATTCCAGATAGATTTGCAGGTTCAAATTTTAGGATAAAGACGCTTTTTTTAAAAGAAATATACACTAGTAAAACTCTAGGCTCATCTGATATCAACTAATCTCCTTGTTTTGCAGCAGAACTGCTGCAGTTATATCGTCTTCTTTATATTTCTTTGTTAGAGAGCGATTTAATACTTATCTCTGCACAAAAAGTTGGAGATAATCCCAGTTTGTGCTGAATGTCAGAATGTTACAGTGTAGTGAAGGCCATCATTGGGCAGCTCCGAGGTACATCATAGATATGCAGGTACACAGGTAAGCTGCAGGTATGCTACAACATAGATGTATAGAAGCTACTCTGTGGGTTTGCTGTATGCGTGCCATACATTTTGGCTAGGTTACCTAGGTCATTCCTTCGTCTACACCTACATATGCTGTAGATATGCCATAGGAATACATCAGTAATCTACATGTAACATCACTGCATGCCCTGTAAATGAGTGTGACTGCAAACAGCATGGTCTCTGTGGAAACGCAACATTTTGAGCTAAAGTGGTTGAAAGTGCAGAGGAAGCCAATCAAAGAGGAGTTTAACCAACAGATCCAAGTGGTGAGAGGAGGTGTGAAATTAACAAGGGAGGAGTCCACATCATCCCAGAGTTACAGTTAGACAGTTCACCTGGTTAGAGGAGCTCTTATTAGAGATTAAAGGGAAATCATCCCAGCAGGAGGTTAATTATGAAGCTGGACGGACGGCAAGATGAGGAAGCATCTGTTCCTCCTCCAACTAACCAAGCGGCTGGGGCTGCGGCCCCGGGAGTCAGCGTTCCTGTCGGGACTCCTGTCGAGGCTCCTCCGGGACGCCGCAGGCTCAGAGTAGGCGGGCTCAGGGACGCAGGTGATGCGGATTCGAGGTGTGTGAATGTGATGTCTGGTGGGGCTGACGTGGACAGGGTAGGAGGGGGGGCGGGACCGAGGTTTGTACCCAGGGAGCTTGAGGAGCTCTTCAAAGTTGATGTCTTGCTTTTCCTTGAAGGAGTGATAGTTCTTTGGGGCAATGCGAGGGGAGTTGCTCTGAGCTCGACGCATCACCTGGAAGGCAAGGTGGGTGTTTAACGAGGAGAAGACACACATGAGGACAGCAGGAGGACAGTCGCTGGTTTTGGTGTCCACAGAGAGAATTTAAAAAAGTGAGATCTGTGACATCTGTCATCATTGATGGGAGGAATGTAAGCCATCTTTACAGAAACACTCCAAAAGAAAGAGTTTCACTCCAAAAGGCAGAAAAAAAATCTCACTCACAGTTTGACCTTTAACACGCTGAGCTCATCACTCTGTTAGTGACGAACACAGATGACTCAAATCAATTTGGCTGCACGTCACTACACATCAAGCCTTTTTAAAATGAAACTCTTATTTTGGTACTTTCTCCGCCTGTTTGTTGTCGCTCTGCTGTTTCACCTGGAAAATGAAGAAAAAAATCAGAAAGTTGTCATTTTGAGGTTTATCGCAGACTCTTCTGCAGATCAGCTCCGATGATACCTGCAGGGTGGAAAACTTGAAGCGCGTCCTGAACAAACGCTCTGAGAGCGCGCTGGCCTTTGATTCACACGACTCCAGCTCAGTTAGTGCTCCTATAAATGGAAACATCTGTTTGTGTGAGTCTGAGTGGAATCACAAGCTGCTCAGTGGGTAGAGTCTTGTTCCTGCTCCCACATACAAACCAGCCTTTTGTCTTTGCTGCAAACCTTCACCTGAGTGTATGTGTGCACATTTGGATGCTAGCAGCGCCGCCTTTGAACCTGCGGCTGTTTCCACAGCAGCGTCACATCCTCAGAGTGGTAAAAGCTCTTTTCTTGAAACATGTTGGAAGGTGTTGGTGCTTAACCACTTTTCCAATAGTCACATAGGACAAACAAACAATAGTCTAACTTTTAGTGCGATCGAATGTTTCTAATAAAATGTGGCTAAAAGATTGTTTAAATGTAGCTGTATTCTTAATTTTTTGTCTTTATACAAAAATTTGTTTGTATTGATCAATCAAAAGCATTAAAACAACAAAAATCAGTTTCAGGAATTTTTTTTCTACTTTTGGCTCTGTGTGATGTCAGCAGGGGACGAGGTATCACTAATATGGCCGCCTCTGTTTGCGAGGGGCAGCCAATCAGAGCAAAGCCACCTTGAAACAGCTTCTTTCAGAGAGAGGATGAGCTGCAGGGCTTATTTTGAACTGTGACTAATGCAAAGCTGCTCAAGTGCAGAGCATGAATAAAAATAAGGAGCAGAATGGGTCCACACTCATCAACATAAATGATCTTGCTGGTTAAATGTTCTGGGTGTACTTAAATGATTTTTGGACCCCCCCCCCCCTAAAATGAAAGAAATGAAAATAAGGCTTGTAGTGTGAAACTGCATCTCCGGCCCTGCAGGCTACCTCTTTGGCCCAGGTGGGCTTGTCGTTGCTGCTGGGCGCCTGATCCTTGTAGTGGTACAGCTGCTTCTTGTCCTGCGGCGGTCGCGGCGGCTCCTGCTGCTGCTGCTGCAGCGACACCAGGTACGCCCGCTCCTGCTGCAGCTGCCTCTGCAGCCGCTCGGCCTGCCGCTGCTCCTCGATCTGCTTCCTCTTGTACTCCTGCACAGAGAACAGAGAGACGTCAGGTGAGCACAGGTTGAACTGCAGAGATAAAAACAACAAGGATCACAAAGTCCTCAAACAAACAGGCTCGTGTTTTTTTGTCAGCGAGCCCTGGAGCAAAACTGCTGGATGCTTTTTTTCAGACCTCAGCTCAACATGGCCTGTGTGCACATCAGCTGGAGTGCAAAGAGAAACCTTTATATTACTTAAATTATCCTGCACGTCTTGAGACCGGTGCCCCTGCTTGCATTTGATCTGCATGTAGACACCAGAGCACTGATCCTGTGGTGTGTTTAGACCAAATGCAAAACCCACCCACAGACTGCGAAGCCCGCTGACACTGCTGACTATCAGGATGGGGGAGAGCTGAAAAAGTGGAGCTCTTTGATTTAACTTTTAGATACATGCAGAAAGAATCACACGACTTCCTCAGAAGCTCTTGTTAATTCCAGCTATCAGCTTTAGTTTGGAAGGAAGTAGCTCTCCCACTGGCCATTAGGGGTAGACATTTGTGGGTGGAGAAATGATCCAAAAGCACTCCAGTGACTGCAACACAATTACAAAACATTTGATGGTTCAAAAATCTAATTGCCATCCTGGCCAACTCTGCTGCTGCCTCACTCTGAGTAGAATAAACGTGCGAGGTCCGTCTCTGCTGCTTCCATCCTGCACGTTAGGCCTGACCTGTTAGACGCTGTCGAACCTTTGAGTTGCTTTTTGGATATTTTAATGAACAACACACCAAAACTAAGCAGCATGGAGTGACACTGCACTGGGGAGGAGTTGTTTCATGATATTACAAACACGTTTAATTTCATGTATCATGATAATGACTTCCCAGCCACCTGAGCTCTGGGTGTCTCTGTTTTACTTTGCTTGTGCGGTGCTTTCCCCTGCAGGTGCTAATTAGTTGTATGAGCTCCACCTTTTTCTTACCCCCAACCCCCAAGTTCTTCTCACAGTCTTTGAGCTGGGCTGTGACATGAAATGAAAGTAATGGCTACTGAAGGTAAAGATGCTGGAAATGACAGAGGTCATTGCATTGGCTCTGCATAAAGGAACGTCAGTGTGTAGCTGAGCTGCAGCCACAGGAACATGCAGAGCTGCACGCCGTCTGCAGCTCTCGGTTCAAGGCAGACTTTGATGGGACAGTAAATCGATTTCAGTGATGGAAACTTGTCCGTTTTTACATTTTTACATTCAACTTTCATCACAAGAAAGGTGCTGCACAATTTTAATATTCATTTAAAGCATCACAATATTGAACTATTACAATCACTATCAATGTAAAACAAGCTTTTTGAAACGAATCCAGCACTTTATACTTCACTCCTTTTTTCCCCATTTTTTTCTCTATTGACTGACTTAAAGGACAAAAATTCTTAAATATAAAAAAAACCCAAATCTTAGAGAAGCGTGTGTTCTTACGTCGAGGGTTATAAGTGATGTGCTGAATGCCATCGGCTGACATTTCTCCTCACACTGTATCGTCACTTTAGAGGTCTGGCATTTATCTGAGCCATGTGTGAAAGACTGCAGCAGACCTTTTAGGCGTGTGTGTGTGTGACCGTGTCTACATATCTTTGTGGGGACCAAAACTTGAAAGTTTACTATGCTTGTGGGGACCAACAGCCCTTCTGGGGACAAAATCCCGGTCCCCACGAGTGTGAAGACATGTTTCAGACTCAAAATGTGGTTTTAGCGTCAGGGTTGGGATTAAGCATTCATTTTTAGGGAAAGCATTATGTCAATTAAATGTCCCCACAAACATATGAAAACATAGTGTTTGTGTGTGCGAGTGTGTGTGTGTGTGTGCATACTGATCAGTTTGGGGCCCCTGACTGTTCTGATGTCACTGACTTAGGAAGACGGCATCATAACAAACAGTGAAGCTGAATAAAGTCTTCCCAGCGCCGGCGGCCATCGACTGACACGCCCACTGCTGTGTGTGCTGATTGATTTGATGTTTGTTAACTTTTTCTATGAAAAAAAGAAAAACCCGACGCGTGAGTCATCTCGGCTTGGTTGGTATTGATCGATTATTGACTGGCCTCACCTTTACGTCACACTTTATTTATTTGAGTAAACAATAAACAGGCAGACTTCCTGGAAACCATGCTGCTTTGATTTTTAGGAACCAATGAGAGCCGATTCTGGAAGTGACTTCCTGCAGACCTGGACCTCGCTCTTTGCACCTGAACATCCCATCGCTCAGACAATAATCTTAGTGATTTGGTCTCGATTGGGACCTTTTAAAACTGACTTCTAACAACAGAGTGTGGACATAGAGTCATGAGCTGTTATTGTAATTATAATCATTTAAAAGTTTAAAGGGACATAAAATATTCAGAGTGTTATTTCAGCTGCTTTCTGAGAGATGAGAATAAAGCTGGGGTCTCATAGCCTCGAACGATTATCATCTACAGTCTCTCGTGTACCTGGGGAAACCTGACCAATCGTGCCCTGACATCTTACGTTTTGGGGCCAGTGGTGACTTTTACTGAACAAATTTCATCAGGTGGAAATTTTAGGAACGCAGCCCACTCCTTTATGGGTGAATGCTCCCTGCTCAGTACGAGGTGTCACTTTACTTTGGGTTTTAGTAGCTGCTTCTTAGGTTGAAAGGTAATCAGTCCATCTGTTTCTCCCTTGATTCAGAGCTACTATAAGTCAACGAATTTGTCAGTGTGTGAAACAGAAACGTGCTGTTTGAACTCCGGACAAATTCAGGAGATTTTTTTTTCTGTAGTTGTTCTTCTGACTCAAAGCGCTCAGCAGGAAATAGTTGCTTCAGGAATTTTCTAAGTGCTGCAAACACACTTTGTGGTTTAGTTGAGGAAGTTGCTTGGATAGAGGATACAAAGATGGCAACCATGATGCCCACTCAGCAAGAGAAAAAGCCCCACACTGTTAACTGTTAATGCACATCAAACTGACTTTAGATTAGGAGGCTGCAAAGCATTGGGTGAGTGGTAGTGGAAGCAAACTTGGAGCTAGAAGCATTCTTCACCAGGTGTATAATGTAGCATCCTTGGTGCTTATCAGACAAACGAGGCATTTCCAGGTGCTTCTGAGTGGGAAAACCTCATAAAACTTATTGCAGAACATAATGAAGCTTAGAAATCAAGCAAACCCAAAGCTGCTCCCAAGGCTCCTGCACATCAGCCTGCACACTGAATTCACCCGGGAGCATCAATCCCAGGCCTGGAGACCTGAAGCCCTTCCTATGTGAATGAATCATGTAGCATTTTAACAATTAACACAAACAAATTCAAATGATCACAACTGTGGTGAAAACACACAGTGAAGCTTTCCCCGGGTTCCAGGTTAGCTCACCGGTGACCACGACAAGGCCAAAAAAATGCAGCAGCCCAGGTTCGAGTGTGACCGCTGTGCTTTCCCCTGCTCTCTCTTTCCTGTTTAGTCTTCATGGCTGCTGCAGTAAAAAATGCCCAAATAATAAATATTGTTTTTTTAAACAAACATAACCTCTGGGTCTAAGCCAACATGCAACTGCCTGAAATCTGATTTCTTTTTCTACCTGCCAGCAGGGGGCGACTGCTCTGGCTGGAAACAAAAAAGACTTGTGGTAAATGTCCATGAAAAAAAAACCACACCCAGATTTTGGCTCTTTAGTTCTAATTGTGACTCACAAAGATGAATGACCCAGGATGTGCTTGTTGGCTTTGACTTGCTTCAGGGTCAGATGTGACGCTCGCAGCCTGTCACATCAGGTCTCTGAACACCAACATGGCAAAAATGCTGAGCTCAAGATTTCAAACCGGACTTCAATAACAAACGAGTTATCGTGGTAGCTACATCCATCTATGGTTTGAATGACCAAGCTTGCTACATTTGTAGAATCCAGGGTTGGAATAGGATTAACAAATCTGCTTTTAGTTCATGCTTCTGTTCTTTCACTTCTCTTTCTCCTCTTTCCCCAACCGATCACAGCAGATGCCAAACTCTCTCTGAGTTCTTCCTCCCCGCTGTCACCAAAAAACAGTCATCTGATTGTTGAAGCTTTCACTGTAATATTTCAGATTATGTATCTTAGAGTTTAAGGCAATTTGAGTTTTATGTGGATAAAAAAATCAAAGCAGGTACTTTGAGCCCGACGTTAGGCTCTGCCCTTCATCAGTCTGTGTGTGTTTGTGTGTTGTGTTACCAGCAGTAGGGCCTGCTCCTGCAGGAGCTGCTGCTGCAGGATCTCCAGCTGCCTCTGCTCCTCCTCCAGCTGTCTACGGATATACTCCTAACCAATCAGCAGACCCAGCCAGCACCACAGGCAGCCAATCAGAGAGCAACCAGGAGAAATGGGAGCGAATCGGAGCCCAGGCAACCAGTGACATCAGCGGAGGAGGAAATAGAAGAAAAGGAAAAAGGAAAGAGGAGGAGGACAGCCAAAAGTAGGAGATTTGTTGAAGAGGTGTGAAAGTAGGGATTTAGTCAGGAACAGGCGAGGAGAGAAAAAGGAGAGGAACAGCAGGAGGCCGTAATTAGTAGAACAGAAAGACAACATGCTTATTATTAAGCATTGTTAAAGATCAGTGTGAAATCAGCTGTGCAAGAGGAAGAAATCTCTGTCTGAGAGAGCGTTAAGGAAGCGCTGCTGAGAAGTTAACTACGAGTCATTTATAAGTCTCCTGTGTTACAGTATCAGGCTGGACGTGTGGCGACACTACAGCTGAAAATCAGCAACTTTATTAAAAAATAACACGAACCACAACAAGCATATATCCCACACACTCATCCGTCTGTAAAACCTTCACGTAGCGCAGGTTTAAAAGTTCAAATGAGAGTTTACTCTGTCTGTCAGATATGCTCCTCATCATCCAGTGAAACCTTAAAGGCTCGTCGTTTAGCATTTTTCCCTCAGTGAAATCACAGATTGTTTTGGACTAGAAAATGTTCTGTTGTCACATTTCACGAGTGACCGGCTCCGTAAAACCCTGACGATCGATACCACTCTAAAGGCTGCAGAGGGATTATATCTGCAAGTGGCTGCTTTCTGTTGCTTTTTGAGACAAAATTTGTAAAGAATAATCTATAATCGCAGAATTGTTTGACATTAATTATAAACCTCCGAAATTAGAGGTTTGACTAAATGTATTTTTAGGCTGAAGCGAAATGACTGAATTTACATTTTGGGTCGAGCTCCAAAAACACAAAACGAATTACAACCTTCTTTGATTAAATCCAATTTTAATGCCAAATTTAAAATGCATTGAAGCCACAAACTTGAAAAAAGTACGATGTTTGTCGTCATGAGCTGTAGTCACACAGTTAGAACAGAAGCTCCGTGTAGACCACGACTCTTTTAAATGATTTACCATTTTTACATCAAAGGTTGTAGACGGATTAAAGCAGGATTATTTGGTGTAAAGTTGGTGTTTAAAGTATTGGCACAACCTTTTTTTGCACAATAAAATATTTTTGCATAAATGTTTGAGATAAAATGAAGTCTTACAGTCATGTAGTTTTAAGCTGAGTCATGCTGACTTTTAATCCCCATTGTAGGAAAAACTCTAGAGACATTAAAAACCGTCATTTCCCATAATGCAACTTGGAAATTTCTTTAATTCAGCTTTCATTTAAACCCTTCAAATGAATAATGCAGGAGTAATGCAGCACGAGAGGCTGTGAAGCAGAAGTAAAATGAGGAAAAATGCTCCTTTAACTTCCAGCTGAGTGTGTAAAGCAATAAAACACAGAGCTGAGCTCAAAGTGAGAGACGGAGCACACAGTCATCAATGATTTGGTCGGAAAACAGCAAATTTTCAGGGAAACACCATCTGGTTTATTATGAATGTGTTGCTACAACAGTAGAGGTAATTAATTTGTGTTTATTTTTCAAGACATTAATAATGATTTTTCTAAGATTAGTGAGAGCTCATTTAAGTCTCTTATTCTTTGTAAGAAGTTTATGTTCCTTTTCCCTGTTCTAGATGTCGTAAAGCTCATTTATTTATGATTAAGTTACAAATTAAGTACCATAGTCTCTCTACAGCGCCCCCTGGTGTCTGGAGGCCAGCATCATGTGAAATTCTCATTTTACACGTGCTGCAGAACATCATCTCTGTAGCGTCTTCTCAGATTTGAGCCGTCAGATGTGCGTTTCCATGTTTCAATCGCTCATCAGAGTAACTGTCAGGACATGTGCTGAGAAGCCACACCCCCTCGTATGACACCTGTCAGTCAGGTGTTTCCGTACCTGCTCTCTCTCTGCGTGCCTCCTCTCCTCCTCGCGGCGGAGCTGCTCCATCTCTTCATACCTCCTCCTCTGCTCTCGCTCCTGCTGCTTCCTCAGTTCTCGCTCGCGACGCTGTTGCTGTAGGTGGAAACAGTTTTACACAACAACACCTCAGCTGTGTGTATGTCCATGAGTGTGTGTATGTCCGTGTGTGTGTGTACGTCAGGCATGTTTTCCTGGCATTTGGATGAGCTGAGGTGCTAACAAACAGGTGTGATGTGTTTCACATGCAGGAAAAGTGATTTTATGATCATTTCTCACAGATTCAAACAGCTGAAGGACAAATCTCTCTTGTGTCTTTGTGCTGTCACATCTGTATCGACTTCCTGTGTGTAAAGTGACAATCTATCGTTGTCATTATTATTATTATCTGAGGTCTTAAATCTACCTCCTCTAGCCGTCGCCGCTGCTCTTTCTGCTCTTCTATACGTTTTTGTCTCTCGGCCAGTAGCTGGCGCTTGTGCTCCTCGTTCTGCTGCTGCTCCAGCTGCTGACGCCGGATCAGCTCCGACCGCTCCTTATTGGCCAGCTGCAGACGCAGGAAGTCTCGCCTCAGCGTGGACTCACCGGGAATATTGATGATGGAGCTGGAACAGGATTAAGACTTGTTTGAGTTTTAGTGAATCTGCTGTTTTTATAGGTTGGCAGTTTATAAATGAGGTTTGGCTCTTTATTCTCTGCTGCACCGCTAAAAACACACAAAACTTCAAACCTATAGATGAGCAGCAGTAATAATGGGAGTATACAGCAGTTCTTTGCTAAATAAAATAAAAGCTTAGCCACTGTAATGTTAATGTTTGTTTGTGAACTCTCTTTCTGAAGACCCATTGTGTTTTTGGGGGATAAAAATGAGCAAAGTTGGATGAGAGGGTGAAGAAAGTGAGCTGTAAAGGTGTAATATCTGTAAGTTAGTCCATGGTTGTTATATAAAGCGGTAAATTCTGAGACTCCCAAGAAGCTGCAGTTCCTGTAATGGCCACTTGAGGCTGGTGTCAGTGTTGAGTCACTCGGTTTAGCCAAAGGGATGTTTAATAGACAGCCAGACCTCTTACTTTAAGCCATAATTAAATCTAAACATGTGAGTTATTTTTTTAAAAAGCTGTTGTGAAGGTGGACGGTATCTACAAAGACAGGCCACCGTTCATTTCTGTGGGAGTCTATGAGGAGCGCCTCACTGTCAGCGCCAGACTCCAGTGGCCACCAGAGGAACTGGATTTTGGTGCTTCAGTTTTGGATTCTTTACTTCTGAATGGTATTAGCCCGTTAACATCAGCGGGTAAAGCAGAGGCTATGGTATGAGTTGTCTAGTAAACATACCTGGGCTCTCCTATGTCCCTCTCTTCATCCTCTTCCTCACTCCCACTGTACTCGTACTCCGTCTCATCTGAGGGGAAAACAAACACAGATTTCAGGTCAGTGTTTACATCTGTTGACAGCTGAGGCTTCAGGCAGCTGTGAGCTGAGGTGAGTCAGTGGGGGTGGGGTGCCTGCTCACCTCGCTCGCCCCTCCTCTTCTTGGTGCGGTCGATGTGGTCCTTCAGCTGGATGCGGACCTGCCGCTCGTTGGGGAGGTCTCTGATGAAGGGGTGCTTGAGAAGCTGCTCGGTGCTCGGCCTCTGGCTGTGACTCTTCACCAGGCAGCTCTCTATGAACGACTGGAACTTCTTCGACCTGACCGCGAGCACACACACACGAGTTAATCGCTGATAACTCTCTTCCTTAAAACAGCAGCTTCATTACAGGCAGAGCTGCAGCTTTACCCTCTTACAGGCCACCGTCACATCATGTTTCTCTGTAGACCTCTGACAGCATGTGTGTGCATTTAAGTGACTCACCACTTCTTTGATTTGAGTCTCGGGGCAGGATTTCTGGGGATGAGGAAGAGCGCCCTCATTGGATGCATGTCACACAGAGCTGAGGAGGCAAAAGGAAGGAAAGGAGAGCAGAGGCAGAGGAAAGGAAAGAAAGCAAGAAAGCAGATAGGAGATAGGAATTAAAAAAATATATGAGGAGAAGAAATAAAAGGGAAGGAAATTCAAAAATGGGAGAGAGGAGATGAGATTAGGAAAGGTGCCAAAATGTGGATAAAGGAAAGGAGAGGCGATGAAGGAAAGGAAATGATGCAAAGGTGGAGCAAGAACAGGAAATAAGACAAAAGGAAAGGACAAGGGACAAGAAATTATGAGACATGAAATGGGAGAAGAAGACAGGAGATGAATGGCAGGACGGAAAAGAGACAAGACAAGAGAATAGGAAAGGAAAGGAAAGAGGGGGAGGGGAAGGAGACAGGAAGAAGAAGAAGAGGTGCAAAGCAGAAAGAGAAAAAAGAAAAAGACATCGATTTAGTCGTTTAGCTCACAGACAAACTGTGCTGTGAGTGTCAGCTGATAACGGTGTAATCACACTTACGTGGCGCTCCCTCTGCCATCTCTATGGCTGTGATACCGAGCGACCACAGATCACTCTGCAGAGAGAGAAACACGAAACATTCACATCCTCCCAACGTGTTACCGACTCAACACTTTCAGGAGATCGGCGAGCCGATTGGTGTACTTGTTAAGCGATAAAAATACAGTCAGAAAAGCTCCCCATCTGCGCCTGCTGCTGGAGATGCCTGTCTTTAACATTTCAACCATATTATTATTATTATGTTTCTGTTTTTAGGTGCAGATCTGCGCTGCCGTGTTCGTGTTGTAAGACAGACTCAGGCTTTCTCGTCACGTAAAGCCCCAGAGGGTTGGAGTTAATGGTGTACGCGCACATCCTCCACCAGCTCGCCACAGGGGTTGGTCCTGTCCACATTACAGCGCGCTCCTCTTACAGTAACCGCTGCAGACCCACTGATTTCAGCTCTCTGAAGGAACGATACTCGTTTCTGTTGGTGCGCTCGGGTAGCAATAATCAGAGATTACACAACCTCAAAAAACAACAGATATAATGTGAGAGGGATTGTTTTTAAAGGTCAGTGCGCGCCGTTTGTTCACAGCTACAAGCAGTTTGACTCGGACGAGAAATTGAACTATAGGATCTCCGTGAGGGCAATTTAATAAAAAAGAAAAGCAGGAAAAACTTTAACTTTTCCTTTGTTTTAAAGTGTACTTATTTAGGTTTGTTTGCCTAGTGTGGAAAATCACGCGTGCACTGTTAAACCGGATCTGTACTCGTGAGATCGCAACAACATCCTGTCCCAGCTTATTAAGCGCAAATTTAAATGCTCCTTCAGTTCAAATCAAACAAACACTGAGGCACCGCTGAGCTCCAACAGCGTGATCAGATCAGCTGTTACGCTAATGTTTAGCATCCAGGCAAAAACAGGATTTATGAAGCGTAGCTGAGCTGGTAATCAGCAGACCCATAAACTGTACAGCACTGCTGTAACTTTGTAATTAAATCAAGACGCAAAACTAAATATGAGCAATTTGAAGGGATACATATAGACTCATAAGAGAAGATGGAGGAAGAGAGCTGTTATAGGAAAACAAATGCTGTCCTATGGCAGGATGAAGACTGCGAAAAAGGACCAAACATGAGCCAAGAGAGCGTCTCAGGTCATCCCATACAAAAAAAGTTGGACTGAATGACTCGCTGTGAAGAAAACTCCTGCTCAAGCTTAAAGCCAGTGCTAATATAAAGCTGGGGAGGCTGAGAATGACTGGTTCATATTGTTTGCTCGGGGCCCGTGTCCAACAGAGGAGACACTTTTAGCAGGAAAAACAAGCTCTATAAATCATCACTTATCTTATATGATCCTGTCCTAATGACTTCACCCGAGTCTCCTTTCGTTTATCAGGTAAATTGGCGTCTTTGCAACACCAGCTGTGCTGTTTAACCTCAGAGAATCGATATGAACTAAAACCTAATCCATTACTAAAAATAGGATCAATACAAAACCAGTATGAGTGTGTGAAATGGCTTCACACGTCACTAATATAAGCGCCCATGGACGATGTTCTCAGGTTGTCATTATTATGCACAGTGTGGTAAAACGGGCTTGAACATTTTTAGTCTGTATCCACAAACCGAGGGCTGAACGATCTTCTGTTTTCAGGAAAATCAGTGGTGGTTTAGTGCAGCATAGGTTACCATGACGATGTATCCTAGTACAAAGTTAAGCCTAAAGTTAGCTCACCGCGTCCTTCGTCCTCCTCACAGCACAGTCCTGAGACGACTGTTAGTTTGAATAAATTACCTTGAAGTCATACGTGGCATCAGGATTCTCATCACAGGCGATGACCTCCGGGGCCATCCAGTACGGGGTCCCAATAAACGTGTTCCTCCGTCCCACTGTACGGTCCAGCTGAGCACTCACACCAAAATCCACTACACACAAAACACTGTTTATAGCGCTGCGGTGCAGTGGTGAGCTGTACATTTTATGTTTTTGACAGCACGCATCCATAGCAGCTCCTCAGGAGCCTTTTAACTATAACACAAGTCACCATAATTAGGATGAAACTTAGAATAAATGTTGCTGCTTCCTCACCGAGTTTGACCTCCGCGTTCTCCGTCAGCAGCACGTTCTGGCCTTTGATATCTCTGTGGATGACCTTGTGCTGGTGGAGGTGGGTCAGACCCTGGAGACAAGGGAAAACAAGTGGCAAAGGTCGTGTTACGATCCAAAAGACGGCGAGTTTTCTTTAGCAGAACAGCAGGAGGCAGAGGAGAGGCTCACTAATCTGTGAGCTTCATCGCTTTATTATTTCAGTTCTGCTCTTTGAGGCCAAAATATGCAGATACACAAAATCAGATGTACATATAATTAATTAATCTGCATTTTTCCTTACAAATCTGCAATTTATTTATTCATATAAATGTTATAAGTTTGATTTAATTTATTTTAGATAAGTTTACAAATTTCCTTTCTTGTCAGTTTTGTCTGTTTGTTTCTTTTTTGCAAAAACTCTGACGGTGTTCTTCTGGGAAACTACTGGGTGTTTCTTCGGTTCACACTAGCGCGGTTTCTCCTCTTTGTGGGAAAACATGTAAACATAAGAGACAGCGTTATGGTTCTCACCCTGAGGATCTCTCTGCAGATGTAGGCAATCCACTCCTCCTTGAGGGAGTTCCCTTTGGTGTTTTTGATCAGATCCGTCACCGAGCCGGCCCCGCAGAACTCCATCACCAACTGCACAAACACATGTGCAGTTTTAGGGTTTATTATCAACTGTTTACTTCTGCTTTTCACTGCAAACCTCTATCAGTCATCTCATCCTTTGATCTCTATATACAGGACGTATTGTTGTTGTGGGTCAGTGGAGCTTTCAGTTAGACTGATTTAAGTTCAGCTAACAAAACCTGTTTGTGTGACTAACCCAGAGCTGGTCGTCCACTCCTGGAGGGTTTTTCTTGATGAAGGCTCCATAATAGGTTGCTATGTTCCTGTGGTGGCTGTACTTCTTCAGCATGTTGATCTCGGCTTTAATCTCCTCCTCCTCATCCTAAAGCACACAAACACAGAGACAGACGCAGCACAATGCCAATAACACACATGGTACCAGTATAACAGAAAGGCCGGATTAAAGACAGTGTGTGTCACTCACGCCTGTGACATCCATGACCTTGATGGCAGCGAGCTGGCCAGTTTTGACATGGCGACCCTGAAGAACAGAGATGAAGAGGAGATCAAAGACATGAGTCACAGATTTGGATCTTGGACACATTTACTCAACATTCCCGTCCATTAATCTCTTTAGAACAGAGAAAACCCAGTTTACTTCCTCTAATTCCTTGTTTTGGAGCGATTTCTGATGGGAATCCAGATGAGCAGGTCTTAGCCCTCTGCATAGCTGGTTTCTGGGGACCTATTTATGTTTTTGTACTGTCCATCTGTCCAGAATTTGTGGACAAACAAAAGTGTACAATATACAATCAGAGATTCTTTTGCAAATATGGTCTCAGTAAAGGTTGACGTATTCTCAGAAGATTTTTATGGATCCAAGTTCCAAATACTGTTCGAAAAAACAGCAACAGCCCTTAGGCTCAGTATATTCAGTTGGAAAAAAATACCTTTACCATAAAACTTCAAAGAAGAATGATGATAAAGTGCAGCTTTAGATTGTAACCCAATGTGAACTTCTTCAGCATCAATTTTTAACATGCAGGGCAGTCGAATAGAGTTTAACAGGCTTCCTCAATGACTAAAATAGAAGCCGGTAGATGTAGATGGAGGACGTTTGATTTTTAACATGTCTTTAATGTAAAAAAGTGTGCATTTAAACCCAAACTGTGATCCCGTATGCATGCTAACTGGACTGTAAGGAGCCCCACTGAGATTGGAGAGGAAAATATACAGCCGACAGAGAATCAGCGTTCGATTTCTGACAAGCTGTGTTTGTGGCTGCTTGAGACTTGGGGATGTTGATGTCTCATTCCCATATGAAGCATCATATTATGCCTCATTATTATGGGGTGGCTGGGACTCCTACTAACCCGCTACGCCAATCGGCATGTCGAAGTGTCCTCAGGTAAGATACTGAACCCTGAGCTGCTCCCAGTGCATTCACTGTTATGTGGATGTGTGTGTAAATGTTGGGTACGGAAAAAAATGAATGCATGCATGTGATTGGCTGAATGAAGCTTCTAGTAAAAATGTATTCATTAGAGTAGAAAAGCACCGGAAGTGCCGCACACCTGTATTTCTTCTAATGGCCAGCAGAGGGCAAAACAAAAGTCTGACTGTAGAGAACTCCACGCTCTTAGTAAACACTTTCCTGATCTATTCACAGTCCCAGTTGCTAGTTTCAAGTTTTTTTTTAAATACAATATGTTATTTATTTAGTAAATATTCACACTCAGAGTCTAAAAGAATAACGCTGCTGCCACATGAGTGTACAGCATCCCTCTTTTGTTTGTCAAGCCGATGACTTCACACTAACTATGATGGTTGGAGTGGATTGCATTTTTTCCTTTCACACACTTTTTGCCACATGTGCTACTACGTGATCCTGTCTGACAGCACACTGTTCTGATCACAAGAGATAATGTGCCCACGAGAGATGTGGCTGTCTGCAGCTTCCTCCAGCGATAAAAGCACCGCTTGCTTGTTTATTGTCACTGTTACACTTCACAGACGTGTGCAACCATTTAATTGTCACAGAAGTGAAAGATGAATCACCAGAAAGTACACTTCACATGTCGCAGGAAACTGTGCTTTGCAAACACCTGAGAGCTCCTCTGCTTTTGAATTCAAGTGGGATGCTTTTACATATTCATGCTGTACTATTTATTCATTTTATGCTCATTAATTCACCTTTAAGTTTGGACTGGTCTAGAGTTCAGCCATGTGTAGCTTGTCAGGCAGGTGAAAACTACAAAGAGCCAATCAGAAGTAAGAATCGATACTTTACGTTACACTGAGCATCGAGCAGCAGCTCTCTGGGAACAAACTTCCTTATTGATGTTATAGATTAGATGAGAATAGCTGATAGACTGCTGGAACGATAACAGTACCTCAAATAGCTCCTTGTAACAAACAAGGTATGCAGAAGTGCACAACACAACATGTTGAACCTTGAAACTGATGTTCCACAGCAGCAGACCACAACAAGTGTCCTTCCTGTTAGCTAAGAAGAGGAAACTGAGGCTACAATTCACAGGTTCACCAAAACTGGACAGCAGAAGATTGTAAAACGTTGTCTGGTCTGATGAGTGTTGACTTCTCCTGCAACATTCCGATGGTAGGGTCAGAATTTGGGAAAAACAACACAGAGCATGGATCCATGGATCAACAGTTCAGGCTGCGGGTGGTGTAATGGTGTAGTAACAGCTGAGCGTCATTTAAACACCAACCTATCTGAGTATTGCTGCTGACCATGTCCATCTCTTCAAAACCAGTGTCCCCAACTTCATGTTGTGCAACATAACACAACATGTCACACAGTTTAAATCACCTCAGTGAGTTCACTGTACTCACATGACCTCCACAGTCACCAGATCTTAATCCAGCAGAGCACCTTCAGAACGACAGATTTACATTATGGATGCTATCATGTCAAGTCTAGCTGTACCTAATAAGTGCAAACAACTGTCCCATTAATAAAATAATTCATTCATGGTCAGCGCCCCGTGCCGAGGACTCACTGATACTTTATACTCCCAGATGCTGCAGATATGATGTCTGTGAGCATCATTGATAACCATGGGTTTAACTCTGCATTTAAAATATAAAGCTGTGCAAAGTCTTCAGAAAACTGTTCAACTTAGGGCTTCAATCTCTGGTTTGTCTTTCCAAAGGCAAAGGCCTGGCGCTCACTGCGGGGCACATCGCCGCAGCCTGTTAGCTCCCATTTTTTCAGCACTGTGACGACTTAGAGTTTAAATAATTTACAGTGAAGCTGAACTAAAATCCAACACTGAGTCTAACGTCTCCTCCTCCTCCTTCAAAGCGAAGCCGGTATCACAGCAGCTGTTAAAGCGAGAAAGTGGAAATTCATCCACCTCACCACACACACACACACACACACACACACACACACACACACACACACCATTTCCTAACGGTAACCTAGCAACAGGCCTGGCAGTGAGGGCAATGAATGAATGTGGGGTTGGAGGAGGCAAAGCGATGGCAGTTTGTGTGTGTGTGTGTGTGTGTGTACATGTGTGTGTGTTAGGAGGCCATGATATTTCACACACTGGGTCACTTGCACATGTGAGTCCCTCAGATTCAGACACACACGCTGAAACAGACAAGCTCACACACACACACTCACGCAGACGGCGTCTCGGTTACTCAGCGTTGCATCAGACACTGAATATATCTGACAGGCTGAAATCACCTCGGAGTACGGAAAGTCTCTTGTTCTCTCTCCGTCTCTCTTGTGCGTCTCACATCTTTTGTTTCCTGTTTCATCGCGCCGACTCCCTCGCTTTCTTTCACCTGTGCCAAGTGTTCGATAATTCAGCCTTTTGAATCATCAATAATTTTAGGAAAATGTCACAGTTTTTGCTATAAACTGATCTAAAAACCAGCCTGATGGTTCACAGCGTGCTAACAATGCCAGTCACATTTTACCGAAAGCTGACCTTGGATCTGTCGTTGACGATCCAATCGAAACCTTTGTAGTCAGATGCCATTTTAGTAGATGTGCTGTGAACCGACTCCAACCTTCACCCACCGGCTGCCATTAAAAGCTCAAGTGTACACCAGCCTCCCTTTAAAATATGATAACTGGTTTAGTCTCCACTGTCTCCCAGTCAGTTGTATGACAGACAGGTAGAAGTGGAACCCACAAAGCAAACCTGTCCATTAATGTCGTTGTAAAGCTTGATTCATGCTCACTCTGATGGGTCTCAATAACAAACAACGTGTCGTGTTCTCGTACCTCTGCATGAGAAAATGTGCACAGCTCTAAACTCTGAGCTGGCCTAACAGTCAGGAAAAACCTGACGAATAAACACAAATCACACGCACTTTTCCTGCTGTCTGTTTATTTACATGGCGAGAATAAAACTGATTAATTACACCGAAACATCTTTTACAGCAGGGGTGTCAAAGTCATTTTAGCTCAGGGGCCGCAAACAAATAATTTGATCGCAAGTGGGCTAGACCACCAAAACTGCTGCATAATAACATAGAGTACTGTGCAAAAGTCTTGAGCCACCACTCATTCCTTTATATTCTGCAGGAGAATGGGAAAAAGATGCAGTAATGCATGGAAACATGGAAAGTCATTTGGTATGACCGCCTTCACCCTTCGACAGAGGCTTTTTGTCATTTCTTTAAGTTGTCATCAGGATTAATTCTCAGACACTAAAGTTCTTCTCTGGATGTTTGTCTTTTGTTCTGTTCTCTGTCAACATCACTGCTTCAGGAATGTTGAGGATGGGCTCTGTGGAGACTGATAGTGTGCTTTTCTAGTCATGTATGTTTTTAGTGCATTGTCTCTTTGGGGTCATTGTTTCCAGATGGTATTGTATCTAATCGCACTTTTTTTGGAGAAGATCTCCAACACCATTGAGTGAAATCCAGCCTGAGACCATGACAGACCCCCACTGTGGTTTACAGATGGCTGTGGCTGTTGGACCTCTCTCCTGATGAGGCCTCAGTGAACAGTAGATGCATACACTGAATGTCCAGATGCATCTCTCAGGTTCTGTGTCAGATCTTTGCTAGATTTTTTTTTTTTTTTTACTATTTCTTAATAACTTCCAGCGACTGTTTATTCACTGTAGATCATTTTCAGGCCTTCTACTTCATCCTCTGTTCTCCACTTGTCCAGTTTTCTCACATTTTTAAGGACACACTGTACATCATGCTTAGATGTGGTATGTTTTTAACTAATAGCTCTTTGGGAATCACCTTGATGGTGCAAAAATACTATTATATGTCTGTCATTTATCTTTGGCATTTTTCATAGTTTCAGCTAAGAAATGTGAACAATCAATGTGATACAAGGTTCTTTACTAAGCTGTGTAGACACAACACTGATTTATTGCTTCAGTTAGTTCCTGTTTTATGCTTTAATGAGGTCACACTCATAGGTCAGTGTAAAGTGGACTGAAAAACCGCCAATGCTCAAAGAAAAGTTTTGAAAATGCTTTAGAAACCTGGAGAACTGCTGCAATAATGATCAGCAAGCAACAAACATCCAAGGGCAAAAAAAGAAATGAATAAATAAAGAGGGAAAGGCCAAGCACGAGAAAATGATCAAAATATGAGGAATGTTGGAAAGCTCGAGTGTAAGTGAGGCAGGAGGTACATGATACACTGAGGCAGGCGATTAACTGACAGCTGTGGCACAAAGAAGGCAGGAAGTATAAAACAATATGCACTAATATAATAAAATAAAACACGAAGTGCCTAATGATGGTGATCAGAGCTATTTCATGATTTTAATCATCTTTCTTTCTGTATATAAGCTTTGTTCATTGAAGCCTGAACTGTCCAGCCCTGTGATTTAAATACTGCACATGGAAACGCTCCACACCAGCCATGAATTTATGATATTTTCTTAGGAGAATCCATCCAATCTCGTCCACTAATCTAACACAGGTTCACGGGGGGCTGGAGCCTCTCCCAGCTACCTCGATAACTGCATGTCTGTAGAGCGTGGGAGGCAGAACATGCAGACCCCACACAGAAAGATGGTGGATTTGATCACAGGATCTTCTTGCTGTGATGTAGCAGTGCTAACCGCTGCACCACAGCGTTGCTCCTTCATGCGAACATTAAGATCAAGATAAAGCTGAAACGTATGACTTGGCCTGTTTCACAATGGAAAAGAATCTTTTCAAAAATTCCTGGATCCAGATCCAGATCTCCAGAAGTTACTCATTCCCAGGCTGAACCAAGCCCCACCTTGGATCAAGTTCTCATACAAATCAATCAATAACTTTCTGACTAATTATTCTAAACATAACAGCACCTTTACAGTCTGACAAAGTAGCAGCCTGTCTCACTCTTTTTCTTAAAGGTCTTCTTGGGTACAGGGCGAAGTCACTAATAGGCAGCAGCTTTGTGCAGGTGAAGCTAAGTTATAATTCAAAAAGTCAGTAAACCTGCTGCCTGGACCTCGGGTTAAGTGTGTGAAGTGCTGCTGTGACTGCAGGACAAATGGCAGCGATCCAGCACGATGGGGCAATAAAAGGCGAGGCAGATAACGGCGGGGAGATGAGAGGAAGAGATAGCATCTCAGAGAGCCTCTTTGTTTTGCTATCTCTCTTCCTCCGACGCTGACGGCCGGCCAGCCAAATCTCCCAAAGGTGACACAGAGCTCCCAGCGTGTGTTCGTGTGTGTGTGCGCGCGAGCGGGATTATGGCAGAGGCCGGGCGGCATGAGGAAGCTGCATTCAAACAGCACCTGAATCCACACATATACAGGGGGAGAGAGAGAGAGAGATAAAGATAGCAGCAGAGGGAGAACAGAGGGAGGTGGCGGGTGAGGAGGAGGCAGAGGAGGAGGATGACTGGAGGTAGAAAAGGGCAGAATATCCTTTTGAGGCTGCCTCAGGCGTAAAAACACACCTCGGGTCCCGCGTTCAGACAAGCCTCGCATTCCTAACCTGAACACAAGCCCCGACACATTACGACAGAAACAGACTGACAGACACAAATAAGCGTTTCTCTCTCTGCTCTCTAATGTAACAACACGTCCTCTGGAAACGGCACGCTTGTGCAACCAGCGTGGGCTTTTGTCTGCGTCCTACTGTCGCAGAAATACACAAATTCACCACGTTTGGCATTTTAGGAGTGACTGCGAAAGGACAACCGAAAATATGAAAACCACAGTTTCAAAGAAACATTATTCTCTGTTTTAAAGGAGCTTAAAAGCAAACACTGGAGGCCAAAATACACCAAACATCAGGCTGTTATTTTGTTTTCAAACTCCATACTGGCAGCAGCTAGACTAGCTTATCGTCATTCCCAAGGCATGAAATACTGCCATGCTGTCAGAGACTATTCAGTTTCAGAGAAACTCAGATCTGCTGTTGTGTCGGTGCCACGGCGCGTCAGTGGCAACGAAAGTGAAAATGATGTCATTCCTAACTCGACAGGTATGGATGTCAGCACTTCTTGGTGTCACACTTTAAAGCAATAGTGACTCTTGATTGCCATTTTTTTAATGTCAAAGAGTCTGTAGAGCTCTAAGGCCTAAACTTAAATCTGACACCCAAATGAATGTTTGGCCCACACCTGGGCCACATCTGGCCCTGACTGAGGCTGAGTCTGGTTGTCACAACTGAGCCGCTGCTGCACCTTAAATTTGCCAGGTGTGCTGTGACACCTGGAGCAAAGCTGTCCCATACAACCCTTCAGAGCCACATCCTGCATAAGTGGCAAAATAAGCCAGTGTTAGCCCATAGCTGACTACAAACATGGCTGAAATATGAATACTTCATTTAAATGAGTATTTTTGCTAACGAAGGCAGCAACGTTCAAACGTCTGGTCGACTAGCCGTGCTCATTCCTACCCAAAGAGGATGTCAAGTGCAGACTCGGGTTGACATTCATCACACAAACTGCACTGCTGTCATTACCGTCCTATTTCCAGCCCTGAAACACTACATTAATTTTCCACGGGCTCCCTGCTTGCACATCTCAGCTCCGGTTTCTTCTCTGTGCCAGTGGGAGCTCCCCCTCCTCACCTTAGGCACTTATAGTCTCTTGTGTGTTAAAAATAAAGAATGAGAGGTTAGTACAGAAACATATCTGAGCTTTGCTATCAGACTATATAAAAAAATAATTGCAGACCCCAAAACTTAAGTGAGGGTAATGCCTACATTCTCTCTAACAGATGCCCGGGTGGATCAGTTGATATTTTACCTTGTTGCCTTTCAAATTAGCAGGATGTACGCTACGGATCAGATCAGTCAACCAGGAGGAAGCAAAACAATCTGTGGGAGAAAGGTTTAACCTAACAGATCAGTTCACCATATATTGTTGACAGCTGTGCCAGCGTTACAGCTCTGGATGCTAATGCTACTAGCTTGGGTTCTCAGGACGACTGTGGCTATAAGACGAGTGATAGCGGTAGACCTGAAGAGCTAGCACCCCACAATAAGATCTCCTGTGGAGGAGAAAAGTGTCAGAGTCGTGATTTTAGTCAACATTTTTGCAACACGTGCAGTTTAGGCTATTTCTTCTTGTTGGCTCCTAACAAAAGTGCCACATGCACGCCGAAGCCACCACACTGCCTCTGCCGTGTTTTACAGCTGATGTGTATGCTATGGATCATGAGCTGTTCCACGCCTTCTCCATACCTTTTTCTTCATTCTGGTAGAGGTTGATCCTTCATCTGTCCAAAGAATGTTTTTTCCATTTTGTGCTGGATTTTTGGATGTTTTAGTCCAATCTAGCCTTTCTATTGTTGAGGCTTACGAGTGGCTTGAACCTTGTCATGTGGCACATGTTAAGGGGCTGAAACTCCTAAACTCCTCATCCAGTGTGGATGTGGATACCCTCAAATGAAACCTGAGAGTCTACAGATTACATCCATGTCCATTATATTACTAGAATTGGAATATCTTTCTGTATGGACGTCTATAAGAAAGTGACCTGACTTCTCACTTTACGACGTCAACAAAAACTGACCTAAAAACTTTATGGGCTTAATCACCAAAAAAGTTTTATTTAACACAACACAACAATCTTTATTTTGTAAATTACGGCTCCATTTAGGGCAAAATAGATGATAAACAGGGCATGATTGAGGCTACCCTGGGATTTAATTTATCCTTTGGAAAGTTGATTTTTGCTTCCACTTTTCCAGATGAACTATCCCAGAAATTCAAACATATGTGTGCTTGTAAACCTGGAGACACGGCTGAAACTAAGATTGTCCGTTTATGATTCTTTTCTTGTAGGTCTGCTTTCAAATCCAAGCCAATTATTTATGGCAACACATATCAGCTTTTCTGTCATGACTCACCTTCTGGTTTCCTACAGAAATGACTTATCTACCATAACAAAGGTCATTTTCTGATTAATCTCTGCTGATCATTTCTAAAAAAGGAACGATTAGTAACACTTACACGTACAATGCAGCCTGTGATGTACTGCACACTGTTATTTCACTGCATGAATCATGTACCAGTGTCTGCACTAATCTCTGGGGTTTGATGCCAGGAAGTGAGATGCCAGTATTCCCAGGAACTGTCTTCAAAGAACGAGCTCTGGACCTGGAACTCTGTTGCAAACTGAAGACTGCTGAAACACACATGCAGCAGTTTTCATGCTAAAATGCCGCTTTGCAGCTTAGACAGTTAACGTCTGGATAAGCTCGAAATAAACCGCTGTGTAAAAGGTGTCTGAAGGCCAAAGTGTGTCCAGCTGCAGAGAGCGGCCAGACTCAAGGTCGGGCTGATAATCCTGCTGTCACACAGAGATGTGACTCACCAGAGCACATTTTTAGACAGAGACTCCTGGAAGACACTGACAGTGTTGCATTTGTTCAGAGTGGCTACTTTCTCAGCTCCACATGAGGCCAACTGCTGTGCGAAGTGGGCACAAGAGTTTCCGAATCCGTTTCAGGAAGTTACAAAGAAGTGTCAGATGCAGAAACTCCAATTTACTCAACGAGCATGCAGGCACTCATCAGCAAACCAGAGCAACATTGAACAAGTTTTGCTTTGCAGAAAGAGAAGAAACAACAAAAGAGGAAGGTAACCACGCAGGCTGGTATGTTTCCCCAGGCCATCACATGAACTGACTAATGTGATGTCATAGTTTTGCAACACGTCGAAAAACAACACACACAGAAAAAGTTTGCCTTCGAGGCTTTCTGCCAGCAGTTTATGCTAGCAGAAACATGAACAAATAAATCATATTTTTGTACCTAATCATTTAATCCTATTGTTTTTACTGCAAACTTACATGTACATGGAACATGAACAAATAACTTCATATATAACATAAACTACCGTCTCTCGAGTGAAAATCTCGTGTTTGATCCTTTTTAAGGCAACATAATCTAACCTTTAGGTGGACTTTAATCCTCTACACTACAGAAGGGATTACAGACATATATAAAATATATAGAGTCACCGTTATTTTAACAAGTGCTTTGTGTGCTCCACATTTTGAAGACGGTTACACCTTAAAGAAAACTGAAACTTACAAAATTGAATGTAAATAAATACCAGAATAGAAAAAATAAATATATGATATTTGAATTAGAAGCTAACCTCAAGCAACATTTAACCTTATTTCCCCCATTTACTGTTATTCTCATTCAATGTATAAATTAACAGTTAAGTAAAGTTGTATCCTGTTTTTGTCCAGTAAAACTCGCCACCTCTAGGGGGAGCAGTTCTGTTGCCAATCAGGCTAGTCAAGGGTCTCACCTGCGACAGAGGCAGTTTTTGAGCACGAATGTGTGTCTGTAGAGATCTAGGTTTGCATTTGGTTTGCACGCATCTAAACAGCATCTGCAGAAACTCTACGATGTTTGGCCAATATTTTATTTTATTTATTGCTGCGACTTGTCAAAAAAAGTTGAACTGATAGTCCTAGAGCAACATTAATATGACACTGTAGCAATAACACCCACAGGAAGCCACGCCGTAGGCTAACCTGTTACAATTATTCTTGTATGCATATGCTTTCATTTATCTTCTATTTCCTCCAAAATGCCCATTTGTTCCCTACAGTCTTGTTTTCTTCTGCTGTGCCTTCATTTAAGTCACAGCAGGAGCCAGCCAGTGTTTTTATTGGTTCTTTCCTCATACAATGAAATCTCCTGTAAATTGCAGACTGCAGTATAAAGTGTTTCTGAATGCTGCATTCAGAGGAAGAAACCAAAATACATGGCAAACAAAAGCCGGTGACATCAGCACCTCCGACAGGCAGCTCCTGTCTTCAGACCTCCTTTTATAGAACAGCGACTTCACTTTCTGAGCTAAAATCAAACACTTCCATTTATGCCGCGTCTCTGCAGCTGATTCCGAATAAAGCTTTCCAGCTGTCAGGAATCTAATGGAGATGAGAACAGAGATGAATGAGTGTGAAGGCTTTGCTGGAGATATTATAAACCGGATCCAGCACCAGAGCCAGTCTTTTACTTTTGCACCTCTGTAGACACGTGTGTCATTGTTGCATATCTGTGCATGAAAAGCATGCAAGTTTCCTGCATCTTAGCTATGTGGCTGCGTGAGATTCCTTATTTAACCTGCTGAGTGAATAAAGACTCTATTATCAATGAGGCCTGCACAGTGAGACAAAATGAGAGGGAGATATTCTGAGAGAGCGAAAGCTTGAAGGCTGGAGGAGCCTCTCTGTGCTTTAATCGATACAACAGATTGAATAAACTCCACTCTGTGAGAGCTCATTCACTGATTAATCAAATCCAGTAAAAACCAAAGCGGCCTCCTCAGTGGTCAAACCCTCCAGTGTGAGCTTTGAAAACTCCAAACAAGCGCGATCAAAAGGTCAAAAACGCACCAAATCTGCTGAACAGTCTCGGCGGTGTCAGCGAAACGTCCGTAGTGAAATGTAAACTTAAAGTGTATCTTTCATGCTTCAACGCCCTCCACGAGCAGCCTTTCAGCATCATTCAGATATTTCTCCTTCATTGCTCGCTCACGGCCTGTAACTGTGAAAGATTGCTAAAAACCGGGAGCCGGGAGGGGAGGCGTCAGCAGCCCCGAGGGTGGAAAAAAGATTTGAAAGCTGCTTGAAAATGTTGGCAGGGAGGATGAATGAAAAAAAGGATTCTGCTTTAGTTCAATAAATGTCACAAAACTGGACAGAAACTAAGTGTTTTCATTACAGCGCTCGACTTCCCCTTTCAAATGTTTTCACTCATATCTAACATTTGATGCCTCACTGTAATCTCCTTCAAAGCATCAGTCACATAATTGCAATTTCTTATGAAGTTTAGAGAATAATTTAGTGCTAATTATAGTGGAAATGGAGACGCGTCACATTAATTAATCTGAATTAATTTCTAGCATAGCCCAGAGAGTCTACTGAGCAATTTGCTTCCGGTATAAAAATAAAATCTTACTTTGCAAAGTGACAAAGTGACACGTCAGGACTGCAGTCGTTTAGCAACAGTCATGTGAAAAAGAAAGTGCACTACCATGCAATACTATCATATAAGTAAGTAAGTAAGTAAGTAAGTACACCGTCACTACTTCAATAGAAAGAAGCAGTCCGGTATAGCTGATCAAACGCATCTTATTAACCGATCATCAGCATGTGTGAGTGTAAGGCTGTGCGATATGACCAAAATCTCATATGAGACATTTATCGTCCCGACAATTATTACACAACGTGCTGCTGGGAAAAGCTTGTTCTAACATTTGAGTCTAAGGTTTATTTTGAGCACCTGACGGCTCTTTTTTGCTTCTCACCCTCCACTCTCTCCATACTGTTTCATGTGACTCTTGCATAGGTGGTAAAAGAGGTTCGCCGTGTTTGAGTCTGAGGTGGGGACCGGTTTCCTGTATAATTTGCATAGTACAGTTTTCTGGTCCGTGTCAGACTTTTTCATAACCAAACCATGTCCATGCTACAGAGGGAGCCCCTCGTTTAGGAATAAGGTCCTCGATTTGTTTGGACTGGTCCCCTGTTTGTCATCATTTCCGTTTATTTTGAAAAATCTCAACAGGATCTTCGGCTTTATTGTGAAAGGTTTATGTGGAAAATAAAGAAGCGAACAGCGGGGCCACATGCTGGGATTACTGTCGTTGTTGCTAACGACAACGTGTAAAAACAGTTGCTTGTCCGTTCGTAGTGTTGATATTTTAAATATAAGAGAAAGAGAGAACTTTAAGAAATTAATATAGCCACTACAGTGACCGTCAAAATGACGAAAAAATATTGTTGCAAACAGTTTATTTTGCGACACCACAAAACAAACGATAGCATGATAGGAAACGATAGACGTTTTCATATCGTCATCCGATATATATCGTTATAGCGAACAGCCCTATGTGAGCACCTCTATAAAAGCAAACGTTCTGACAGTTTGCTGCTGTGAAGAATTCAGGTGTGTGTTGAAGACATCAGCAATGATCTTAGAGAAGCAAAGCCTCCCAAAAATTTGAAGTCCATCATTCTGCAGAGAGAAAGATAATTCCCAAGTGGAAAACATTCATGACAGCTGCCAGTCCTTCCAGGAAATTCACCCAAAGGTCAGACTGTGCAATGCTCAGAGGAACTGCAAAAAACCCAGGAGCTTCATCTCAATGTTAAATGTTAAATGTTGACGTTCATAACATCACAAACACCTCATCCCATCTGTCAATCCTATTACTTTTTTCGAGTAACGAGTAATGTAAGGCAGTGGTCCCCAACCCCCAGAGTCGTTTGGTACCGGGCCGCGAAAATTGAGGCTCGGGTGTGAAATTAATGGTTTTCAGGGTTTTTATCATTATTTTTTTATCGTTTTTATCATTAACTTGGTTTCCCTGGGCCGGTCCGTGAAAACATTGTTAGACATAAACAGGTCCGTGGCACAAAAAAGGTTGGGGACCATTGATGTAAGGGATTACTGTTGCAAAAAAGTAATTAGATTACTGCTACTTTCCTGTAAGCACGCTGCGTTATTGCGTTACTAAACCGTCGTGAGTTTGTTTGTGAGAGTGTCTCATGACAATGACGTAAGTAGGTGCAACGTTCGTGGTAACAGACGTGTGCAGATGACAATGGTACGACCGTTGCAGCGTACTGCCCTTACTTTGAGTTTGACTCTGTAAAAAGTGACAAAAACATTAGCATCCGCTGTACACTCTGCGTGGGAACTTCCTTCTACAGTGAAAAATTAAACTTCATATCTGAGCACGCCACCACGGTAATGTGACATTCACAAAGAAACCCCCGGATCCCCCCAACTGACGGCTGTGGCACCGGGCAAACCTCCACCCGCCCCACTCGTGCTAAACAGGTGAAAACAGATTTCAGAGTGACAGGACTCAGTGCCGTTAAATCTTTGATTTTATTTATTTTTTGCTGTGTTTTACTTGCATCTATTGCAAAGAGTGAGTGTAAACACAAAACATTAATTTTATATGCTGGAATATGCAGAAAATAGGTTTAAATGTTAAACAATTTCTTCAAGTGAAAGACTGTTGCATATAATTAATTTTTGCTTAATGCAATGGGCATAAAATTAAAAGATTAAAACTAATAAAACCATTTTTAGAAAGAGGCTTTCCATTTGATTCAGTTTTATATGATGGATTATGCAGGAAAAATAGAATTGGGCTGAAAGGTCTACTGCTTTATTATGTATTCATGTTGTTTTTGTAACTAAGTACTAATTACTTTTGAAAATAAGTACTCAGTAAAGGAACAGGATTACTTTTTTGGAGAAGTAATCAGTAAGCAGTAACTAATTACTTTTTAAAACTTGACCAACACTGCTCCCAACCACGGCCTGTGACGTTTTAAAAGACCTCACCCATCCCCACTGTGGACCGGTCTGCCTGCATACATTTGGACTGATCTTCATTACCTTTTATAAGTGCAATATAGTTTTCAAATAGGAATGCTATAGCTGTGCAACATGTGCAATAGACGCTGTTATAACAGTAGGATGGCATGCATCGCACTCCTCGCTGCTATTGGTGTTCAAGTTGTGTGGTTTCTCCAGAGTGTTACTGCAACAACAGTTAAAATATATGAAGGGTAATAAGAACATAAAACTTCATCTTTGAACCATTATTAAAGTTTGCTCGGATTTTTTTTTTAGTGTAACCTCTGTTCTTTCCCACTGCTGAAACAAGCAGGGTGTCTCCTGCTTTACACAAGGTCTTAATTTACCCAGGATGCCTTGAGAACGAGCACAGGTTAATTTCGTTCTATCAATCATTTCCACACAGGAGGCGTCACCTCGTTGAAACGATCAATACAGAACATCCAGCAGACGGAACGAGTTTGTTGGAGCTCTGTGTGCATCAGCAGACATGTCTGAGTGTGTTAATTGCTTTCAAAGTGAGACAACACACACATATAAACACGCACACACACACACAGCCTCTCTGCTTTTACAGCCAGCGTGGGCGTCTTAAGAGAAAGTCAGTAGTAACTTCAGTTTTAGTCAAAAATGAGATGGGATGACATTTGTGAGAGCTTGTTTCAGAGACAACGGAGGAGTCTCTCAAAGCTCACATCACAATAAAAAAGACAACATTTACAAACAAGTCGAGCAACAATAACGGTAAAAAAGTAGGGCAGCTTTTTGCCTTCAGTGGTTCTCAGAGTTACGTGACACAATGTAATTAATCTAACACCACGTTCAGCAGAACAAATCACTGACAAATGAAAACATTTTATTATATTCTGTGAAACACTCTGAGGTTTGTGGTTGACCATTACGAGGAAACAAACTGGTAGGAAACACCAGCTTCCTGCTTTTAAAGTCAAATTTTTACTGACCCCTCCTTCCGCCCTTGTCAACTTGTGAATACAAAACAGCCACAGAATCGTTAATATCAGGAAAATGATTCTTGCTATTGGTATTTACATTAAAAGCGAACAATTATCTGTTTCCTTATTGCATACATGATGATTTAATTTCAGATTTAAGGGTAAACAAATCTAAACCTTCAAGATTTAAGTTCCTTTTTAAGAGTAATCAACATGAGCAGGGTAGCAGATCGGAAATCACTGGGTGCTGCCCCTCTGGAGGTTTCCAGAAGCTGGCCAATCAGAAGAAAACCTGCTTTTACCCCGGGGGTTGCTTAAAAAGAAAGGAGCTAAAAAGTCTTTTCAGTTTTAGAGATGACTTGAGGGGCAACACAAAGGGCCCATACAAGGTGAGACTAAGGGTTTTTTTAGAGCTGTGACTGATGAAGAATAAAAATGGCTCTGCCATTGCCACTGCCTCTTGTCATGGATTTAATTCCACACAATACAGGGGACTTCACATCAAGGAAAAGATAGCCTGTTTTTGCACACTGCCTTACCTTGTAGACCTGCCCATAGGTGCCATTCCCAACCAGTTCGACCAGCTCAAAGATACCGGCTGGGTCCTGGGTGTGAAAGAGAGACAGGAGAGTGGGAGGTAGAGGTTAAAGAGGGAAGAGAAGGAACAAAAACACAACGTTATTCAGGAGAACTTAACTGTGATTCACAGCTGAACAGGACAGAAGAAGGATGAAGCAATCCAAAGTGGAATTTGACCTTCATGCATGCACTCATTAAAAGGTTGACTGAACAACGCATACCTGTGGTATTACCCTATAAAAAGCCTCCCACTGTCACCACACTGTTATTAGTCCTTCAGTGGATAACCTCTGCATTACTCTTACAGACTCGATTCAGTCGGCAGAGCCAGATATGCCTCTTATTCACCAGAATCTGACTTTGTGATCTCTCATCTTGCCATGGAAAAGTTAGATTATAGTTTCGGTGGACCGTGTGGAAAAAACACCCATTATTCAGATCTATTCCTGTTAATGTCAGTTAACTTAGTCACTTTTTACTGCTTCCTGAATACTGGAAACCTAACATTGCCACTGAACACCTTAATCAATTCATTCGGTACACCACACTGATGGTTAAATTTAACATTAATGGGAAACGTACGTTGATAAAGAACTTCAAAATACCTGACCAAGATGGCAGCCAAGTGGAAGGACTTGCTACTAGAAGTTTAATAGTTTGAAAGAGCATCGTGACGGGATGGAAACATTAAGGGGAGCACCCCCAGCTGAGCTGTTCACTCAAAAATATTTCCTTTCTATTGAACTGCAGTATAAAGAAGCACACAGCTAACTAACACTACAGTTCAGCCAATGGCAAGACAAACCTCTCACCACTTCCTTCTGCACAGTGATCCGACTGTCAGGTGGAGTTCTGAAAAAAAAATAGTTCCTGCGGACATTTTGAAAAAAGACATTCTTTGGGTGCCACAGGGTGCCGTTTCCACTGCAGTCAGGAGAAAGTGAGCGTCTCCAAAACTGGCACCTCACACCAAATCAGTGCAGACGGGTCAAATCAGCCCAGGCCAGAGAAAAACGTATATTTGGTTTTAAATCTTCCCTTGAAATGTAAAAAAATTTGTTTATTTCTTATTATAATGCAATGTTATGTACAATTACTAACACATGGTACACACACAGGTACAACCAACACAGGTAAAATCCCACCCACATATAAACACACACACACACACACACACACACACACACACGAGATAATCTTATCTTCAGGTTTATTAAAATTCAGCAAACCTCCCAAAACACACATGTGGATCTTTAAGCATACCTGAGTGGTGTGTGTTTGGTATTAGCACACCTGCGTGTGCGTGCATGTGTGTCTGTGTGTGTTGGTGTACAGTAGGCCACAGGAGAGCGTTGGGACTGTTACAGCAGAGCCTCCTGAAGGGGATTAGCTTAAAAAGCAGTGTTCCTTTTCAGTCAAGGTCAAACAGAAGTACATCTAATCCTGGAGGAACGAGCCTAGCGTGCATCCACACACACACACCTGTGCACGGCTTTTACCAACCGTGAGACCACACATGTATGAGAAACACCTGACGTGAAGAAGAAATTTGGATGGCAAATGAAGGGAAAAGCTACAGAAACAAAGGTCTGCATTTAACCTGAGGGGCGGCTAATGAGATTCCACACTGACATGTAAAACACAAGTTTGCATCCAAAAGCAGCCTGCAGCTGGGGACCAGCATTTTCCACAACAGAGTCATCGCTACACCTCCTGCACATATTTGAGGAAACTCACGAGCTGTGCATCAGAAATATTCCTTTTACCTCTAATTAATCCTCTCAGGATTCGAGGTTTTCCTTCGCTAACCCCTTCTTTAAACTGTAGCCTGTTATACTGGAGTACTGCATACACGAGCTGAGTGCCGGTGCAGCTCTGTGAACGCAAAACGATGCAGCAGGGCCGAGACCATTGTCTGCCACAGGTATCATCTCCACTTCTGCAAATTCAACAGTGCAGCAAAACCACAGTCGAAACCCAAAAGAACAACGTGAATAACGCTGTCATTGTTCTCATTCCTTTGTAAGACATCATCACTCTGCTCAGTCACTGGCTGAGAAAAACATCTTTGGAACATATAGACGCTCACGCTGGGCTGTAAACAAACCTCTAACAAAGACAAACCGGTTCAGCCTCAAGCTACAGGCTTTTCTGCATAAATCGAGTCATTTTGACGATCATTTCTAGGGATCTCAGGTTATTTCCAAACTACTGGATTAAACAGCGTCAATGTTCCACGTCTACTTTTGGGCCTAACCACTGAACTTTGGGACTTCTCAACAGCTGAGCGGCTAAGCGGATACTGCTGAGACACCAGATGAGATGGCATTGACTGTCTTATAAAGAATGAGTGGATTACTAAATGAGTCAACTGGGCTCAAGACTCAAGGGGTCAGGAAGCCTGTGGGCTTCAGCTGCAAAATGTCAAACACACTCAGTACAACAAAGAAACACAAAACAAGCAGGAAGAGACTCAAAAGGACCATAAACAGACAAAAACAAGCAAAAAGAGACACAAAACAACCACAAAGCTTCTCAAGAATACCAAAAAGAATAAAAAGAACCACCAAGAAATTTAAAATAACCATGAGGAGACTCAAAATGATCACAACGAAACACAAAACAACCACAGAGACCCACAGAGATGATGAAGATAAAAAGCAGCGCTGTGTGTTTTGTGTCTCCTTCCATCTGCAGGATGATTTTTGGGACCTTTGCTGCCTGATCTCAGGGGCTGTGGTCTCTGAAACATCCACGACTGCACTGTTTTATGAACACCACGATGCTGCCTGGAGCCGATGCACAGCTGTGATTTTGACCGGTCTCCTTTCGGTTGACACGACGATCCCCTTTCATTCAAATGTCCCGACCGTCTCACCTGTCCTGTTTCTGCCAGCCGACAAATCTACAAAGCCACCCTCCACCTCACCCTCCTGACTCAGCCCCATTTCAGGCAGGCAACTGTAAAATGATGGAATGTGACAGACGCCAAGGTCATGTCCCCATGTGAGCCTCAAACAGCTATTAATACAACATCTGACCGGAGCTATCAGAGGAGCTTAACCCCAGCCTGAGCATCCAGGAGGAGGAGGAGGAGGAGGAGGAGGAGGAAGCAGGTTTGACTATACGAGGAGGGGATCACACGAGATCATTTGGGACTCTGCAGAAACAGGAAGTGTGCTAGTGTGAGTGTGCTTGCGACAGGCTTTGCGTCACGCAAACGTCCCCCCCCCCACAGCTCTATCTGCTGCATCCTGGGTGACCTAATTTCAGCTACTCATGGAGGCTGCAAAGGATTTTTACAAGAAAACACACACCGACTCCTGCCTTTATTTATCCCAGCGATGTGTGTGTCTGTGTGTGTCTGTGTGTGTCTGTGTGTGTGCCTTTTAGAGATACAAAGACACACACAGGCTTGCAGTCCCACCCGGTCGATCATGTCCAGACTTGATCGTTACTCTGCAGGTACATCTGTGTTGCATAAGCGGCAAAGAAAGAAAGGGGAGCTGTGCCTCACACACACACACACACACACACACACACACACACACACAGACACACACTGAATTAAAAAATAAGAAAGTTTATACAAATGTGATTCTATCATTAGTTTTCCTCTCTCACAGACACACACTCTCACATTCCTGCACTGTCTCCTTCTGCACATCTCACATCCTGGCGGGGGCGCGCGCACGTGCACGGACATAACCCCTTGCACACAGTCAGTGCACGCTGCTGCTGCTGCTGCTGTCGCCACAACATCACGAAATGGCGGAACTCGCTCCTGTTGCGGTTATCGTCGCTATTATTCACGGTGTGTGTGAGTGTGTGTGTGTGAGTTTGTGTGTTAGTGTGAGAGAGCTAGAGCAGAACGCGCGTGCACGAGTGAGGAAAGTGAGCGCGTGCACCACAAGCCTCTGTATCTGTGTGTGCTGTGAAAGTGTCAATGAGCAGGCAGCTTAACATCTGCCCCACATACCACAGACACAGCAGCCTCTACTTGCTGCCTGGCGCACGCGCACGTGTGTGTGCGTACGGGGTTGGTGCACGCGCACAGCTCGGAGCATCGTTACATCGCGTCCCAATTGTTTAGAATAAATGAAAAAGGAACAAACAACAACAAGAGGCTGACTGAGCCCACACTCTGATATCCGACGTGATTTCCTCAATCACGAGCATCACAGCCCCCCCACGCATACAGCACAGTGTAACTCATGTGCACGCGCAGGCACGGCAGAAGCAAGAAAGGAGAGGAAGGCGCAGGGAGACGCATCCATCACCGGAGAGGATGGAGAGGAGAAGAAGGAGAAAAGGGGGGGGACAGGTGTTCGGCAAACTCACACGCACGCGCACAGGCAGAGATCGCTCATACACGCACACACACGCAGGGACAAATTTACCCGTAGTGCAGACAGGTCTATCTCGTCCAGACTCCGTGCCGGGGAGTCGCTCGCCATGGTTCTCTCGGTAGACACGGGACTCAAGATGGAAGCTTCCCCAACGACCATCGACCGAGAGGTGCAGAGCGGCGGGGAGGAACACGCTCACACTCCCGTGCAGTAAACAAACCCCCCACCCACCCCTACAGAAAACAAAAATCCTCGGAAAGATCCCGGTGCAGGCGATGCTTCAGCCCGAGAGGAGCAACGAGCGCTCCGGCAGGGCAGAGGAGCCGGAGGAGGAGGGAGGCGGGCGATGATCGCGGAGCTCCAGGTGCTGCTACATGCTGCTCGCTCTGCGCCGTGAATCCTCTGCTACATGCATCCACCTCGACACCCCCGCCCCCCTAGATCCGGACAGTAGAAAGAGGAGAAGACGCGCGCGGACAGAGGAGAGCGCACAGCAGCCGAGGCGCGCGAGGACAGCGTCCGTGCGTCCGTGTGCGAGGCGGAGCAGCAGTGCGCTTCCCGGGAGTGGCCTGACGAGAGAAGGCTGCGCTACTCACAGAGACGCCCACAATGACACACACACACACACACACACACGTCGGATATTCATTTGTTGTGGGGACATCTAATTGACTCTAAACCTACTGTAACCATAACCCAATTGTAACTCTATCACTAAAACCACATTTTGAGTCTCAAAAATGTCTTCAAATTTGTGGGGATCCGGGGATCAGTGCGAAGGTGAAAAAACGACACATTGACACAGCTGTATTATTATCCTGTATTATTTTAGCACTAATCAGCTCAGACACAAGAAAAACCCTCAAGCGTTAAATGTCAGCACACACAGGAGGGGCCCTGCCCTTTTGTGTGTCCGCTGCCAGAGCGGCTTTCATAGAGCCCACTGAAGAAGCTTCTCGGATGAGAGGTGAAACGTCTTCAAGCAACTCAAAGAAGTCCAGACGCTTTTCTTTCCAAGCTCCTTAGACTACGATGACCTGGATGACTGAGAACCTTCACAGACATACTGCCCACATGGGACTTTTCCAAGACCCATTTCTGCCCTAATGTCACATCAAAAGGACACTTAAGTGGGGACATTAGCGGCCTCTCTGCTTAGGCTGGTCCCAGTTTGTGCCTCCCGACCAGCAGCAGAGAAAAGCCTCAGATTGTTCAGAAGATGTCAAACAGAAGCTTCTCAAGGTATTTCCTGGATGCCTGAAGACTCTCTAACCATCTGGGTGAAAAGTATTCCATCTGAAAAGTATTTGTTTTTTGAATAAAAAATTTTGTAGAAAAATGCACAACACGCGCAACAAACTCCATAAATCACGCTTTGTGTTGTGTTGCTTGATCTGTATTTTTAAAAACATTTTTAAAAACTTTTATTAAAAATTGTTAAAACTTCAAAACTTTTTATTTATTTTTCAGCATAAAAACAAAGACTGAAGGAATGAATAAAGAAAGAAATAGTAAGGAACAGTTCTGGGTGTATTTATCAAAAACAGTAGAAGAAACAAAGGGAAATGCTTCATGTTTGTGTGGTAACTGTCTGCCTTCTTTTTACTTTTTGCTACCTCAAGTGGCAGAATTGTCTGCCTCGTCTATAACTCCCACAGACTGTATATAAAAGATGCATATGGAGCCACCCTGGTGCTCATAATCAACCATTTTGAAGCCTCCATTCCCGTTTTGTGGCTGCCCCCATCACCCGGGGCTACAAAAAGAGCAGAGTAAACTTTACTGGCCCCGGTGGAACAATTTACTTCACAGAGAGTCTCATTCAGTACACACCACACACAAAACACACAATCTATAACATTATATGATTACTGTGCATCTGGAACTGAATATGTGGATGCTAAGGGTCCTGAATCTTAGTCTGTGCCTGTGTTCCCACACAGATCCTGAATAGTGTTAGTGATGACACCAGAAATCTCCACACCAGAGACTGGAGTGCTAAAATCAGCTGCTAAGCTAGCTGGTCATTGCACAGACACCTCGCTGCAGAGTTTCCTCCCTATAATTTGGCTTTGGCCCGATGCTCAGTTGGATTTAAGATTTTAGAATTTATGAATTTTTATTGCTTCATTTTGGAGAGAATCATCCGTCACTGACTGTCTCCTCACTCAGTGCTGGCTAACCCCAGCTCTTGTCTCTCATGTTTCCTCACAGCTGACTCTCTAACCGTGTCCTCGGTATCATTCAGCGTCTGAATCATTCACCCAAAGGTCTGAACCGACTCCACCAGCACCATCTTGGCTGCTGGTGGTACCTCGTTCAGCCGCCAGCTGAAGGTCACTTTAAAGGAGATTTTTGTAACTACTTTCCTCAGAATTTAGTGACAGTGTTTTACCCCCAGGTGTGTTATGATGTTTCTGTTTACCCCGACTTCCTTCAGAGGTGTCACCTTTGCCACAGTTGCAAATAAAAACATTTGTTTAATGACTTAACTGATTAAATAAAGATTCCACTGCTCCATCTTTTGGTACATATTGGTATTATACCAGCCCCGCCCTGGTTTACTCCACTTTAACACCAACGCTGCTTCTTCACATTCTGTTGATAGTTTTAGTTCATTTTGGAAGATTTTACACTATTTTAAAACCCACAATTTTACAGTAATTACTTTTTGAGGATGTTGTTGTATTTACTTTGCCGGATATTGAAGCCTGGCTCGGAGACTTTTCCCAACAGCCACACAAATCTTCTCCTTGCGTTTTCACTCCTGGTGTTCTCTGACCTGTCGGGTTCCAGGGAATCTTTCATGTTTCAGCCTGTGTAGCTCCACCCACTCGAACCCCAGGCTGCAGTGACCCCCCACCCCCGAACCTGTCTCCAGGTCAAATGCTTAAACGCATGCCTGAAAAGCTCAGCCGTGATTTCACATGCCCTGCCGTCACTACGCTCTGCAGCCGCTGACAGATTGTCAGGTAGAGAGTTGTGCAGGACACGCCCTCCGAACGATGAGTGAGCTGTTGTTCCAGCTAACCAGCTGCTGTGCAAGCAGTGAAACACTCTACTGCAAGGTTTTCTGATTGTTCGTGCTGTGTCCTTTAATGGTTTGCACCAAATTTATGTTCCTATGCATGATAAAAATCTTCATCATGTGCAAGTTTATTGCTCAAACATTTTCTGTTAGTGTAACTTCTCTTTTGTCTTCTTGTTGCATTTCCTCCCTTTTTCCTGTCTGTAGTCTAAAGCACTGATTCTGTTACCCACAGATAAATATTCTGGACTAAGCACATTTTAAACTGTCCATGAGAGCAGTGCTTGAGTTTTGGATTGGTAGCAAAAAGGGGGGATGTGTAAAGGGCCACTTTCCCCTCCTGTAAAGAAGAGTCTCTTTGTGTTGTTTGACATCACTCTGGAGTCATTTTGGTTCTCTTCATGTTTTCTTCCTTTAATTTTATGCGTTTTTGTGTCTCTTTGTTGCAGTTTTGTTCTGCACAGCACCTTCAACTTTGTGTTTAGGGTTTTTTATTCCCAGTTTTAGTTATTTATTGGACATTTTGAGTATCTTTTCTTTACCATTTTCCACTTTTTTGCTGTGGCTTTGTCATCTGCTTGTTGTCCTTGGATTGGTGGACTTCGTTGTCCTTTAACATTTCTTTTTGATTGTGTTCAATTTGAATCTTTTTGTTGGACTTTTGGCAATTGGCTGTTGGAATTTCTTTGTTGTCTCTGCTTCTGTGTGTTTTTGCAGTTGTGTCTTTCAAGTCATTTTCCTTTTTGAAGCTCGTTGCCATTGTGAGCCACCTTTAGTCACCCACATAACTGTTTGTTAGTGTCCTTTCAGTTTCTTCATGGTTGACTTTTTAGAGCTTTTTGTGATTGTGATCTTTTTTCTCTTTGCGGTTGCTTTGTGTTTCATTTTCAGTTTTTCAGGGGTTTTTTTGTCTCATGATCTTTCCACATTTCTTTTTGGTCTTGTTGTATGTTTATTGCCTCTCGTTTGGCATCTTCTTGCAACTGTTCTCTGCAGTCAGTTTGTGTCTTCGTGGACGTTATTACTTTATGTTTAGTTTGTGGCAGTCTTGCTATCGTCATGTTGCCTTTTCGCCTTGCTTTGTGTTTGTGTTGCAGTATTTCTGTTGTTGTTTTGTGTCTGGCATCTTTGCTCATATTTAGCAAACCATATTTTTGTGTTTAGTTTGTCTTTTGTGTATTTTTAGAGCAGTCATTTCTTCTTTGCCACCTGTTCAGATTTCTTCAGTATTGGAACTTGTGACTGATCTTTCTGTGGTTGTTCTTTGCAGACAGTTTGTGTCTCGTTGTGGCTGCTTTGTCTGAGTCATCGTGGCACTTCTTTTTGCACAGTTTTTTTTTCTTTTTGGTGTCTCATCTGATATTTTGCACCTTTTATAATTGTTTTCTGTCTCTTTTTGGTTGCTTCCCATACTGCTCTTCATTTTGTCTGTAGTCATTTTTCGTCTTTCTTTTACGATGTCTGTGTCTCGTTGTGGTTGGTTTGCGTCTCATTTTTCTGATACGTGTGATTTTTCAACAGTAAATGTTAATTTCCCTCCCAAACCCTGCAATAGGTCTCTTCTAAAAATCGTAAGACGACTGTTTGAACCCAGTTTTTCCTCATTTCCACCACTGCATCTGTGACAATGTGACAATTTTGAGAACCAAAGTTTACAGAAGCTGGAGTTTTTTACTAGGCAGGTTTTGTATTAGTGAGTTTTTTGCATTCCCCCCTCATATAGCCACTGAGAGTTGTGATTCAAACTTTGGGAATAGCAAGTTTTATGGTGCTATGCCAGCGGTTTTTGTGGGAAAATGTGTGGAACCGGTTCTAGATTCAGTACCTGAACTACGCTGGTGAGACAAGTTGGGGCAGGATCATCCTGGCAGTCCAGTTAAATGGAAAACAGAGAAGAGCATAATATTAAGAAAGGTCAACTGAAAAAACAACAACCAGTTTTAAAGCTTTTATTTTGAAAATGGTAGCTTTTACACATTGTGATGTTTGTTTCTCAGAGACAGCTGCTGATTTGTGAGATACTTTTCAAAAGATACAATATGTTTGTAACTTTGCAAGAAAGCATTTTCTTTATTGAAGAATATTTAAATATTAAACTCGTTATGTTGGACTTAATGGGACTAAGCTTTCCTCTTACACTTACAGATCTGCCCCAGCTTGCTCTCAGACTCAGGAACACTGCAGCGTGCCTGCTTATGGTCACAAATCAACAACCGATTATTGAGAACAAAATAAAAACAATAACTATAGTAATAATAGTAATTATTAGTAATTAAGTAAGTGGGCTGATGTTCCCAGGACACGCCTCAGTCAGTGATGTCAATCAAGGCAGGTATTTCCTGCACACTCCCATACATACAAAACTGCGTTGTCTGGCAACGCTCTGAAGTTTCATGGTGGTCGTGTTTATTTTTCATGGACTGGATTTGGCTTTACTGAGGTTCACATGGGTGGCAGGTTTCAGTGGTTACCATGGTCACCTATCAGCCAAAAGGTTCCTGGTATGAGCCCTGCCCTCAAAGGGCTGGGTCTGTAGTGTGTGCGTTCCCTCTGGGTATTCCCACAGAACAGGAAAAACATGCATGCTGATCACAGGTGAGAGGCAGATAACATGCTCCACATGTTTAAAAAAAAACAAGTGCTGTATGAAAACATGATTTGGAGTCGAGGTGCTTTCAGTAAAACTAGAAAAAGTCTAGATAAGTACCATTACACACATTAGAGCCATACTGATACACCCAGCCTTCCCTGAGAGTGTAAATATGCTTGAATGAACCAAATCAAAAACTGAGATCAGGCAACAAAACCAGAGTTGAACCTGCTACAGGTTTTTACTCCAGAGTTAAAGTCAGGATTCAAATCCTGATTTTTCTCATAAACTTGGACAAACATTTGTTTGTTGAGCTGAAACATGAAAAGGGTCAAACACAGCATGCCTTTGGCATAACCGCATGTAAAGCATGGGTGTGTGGCGCCATCAAGAGGAAGAAGTGAGACCTACAAGCAGAGAGATCTGGGTACAGTGGAAGGTTTTCTGAGGTAACATTAATAAATAGCCCTGGTAAACAACGAGCGCTCACGTGTGATGAAGGCACACAGTGAAACTGTTCACTGCTTCATTACTCGGCCACATCTGGCAGATGTTATGAGATGTGGTGGCATTTACCCTATTCTGGATCCGAAGCCTTTGTAAAACACGGAAATGCAGTTTGGTTTAATTTCTGTCTTCTCTAATGGCTGCAGAGCTCCAATTACATTACATTAGTGTGGCCCGTGAAGATCTTTTGTCTCTGTGCGCTCTCTTTATCACATTCATGTGCAGCTGAGTTGCTTCTTTAGAGGAAACTACCTGCAAGGCTAAAGTGAGGTAAAATGGTTCCCATATAAAGCTTGTTCAGTTTATTTGGACTTCAAGTTCAAAACGAGCCCAGAAATTCATTTTTAAAGGATGTGAATGCTTTTTTAATTAAAGTAAAACCTCTTTATCCATGAATAAAATTAATAACATTATTATTAATAATAAATGTATTTATATAGTACAGCTTCACAGGTTGAATCAAAGCTACACATTAAGGTTATGTATACATGTTTGAGCAACCATGTGGTCAGACATTCATTCCAACATGCACACTTCCATGGTCCAAAATAAAAGGGGAAAAGTCAGGGGAAAGCTAACCTGCAAAACCGAGTTTTCAGTTGTCACTTAAAACAGTCAGCTGACCTGAGGACTTCAAAAACATGATCGCCTCTGGTTTTAAAACCAGAGTGAGGGTCAGAGGAGACCCTGGTTTGTGGATAAGAGAGCAGTGATAAGGTCTCAGAAGCTCCGCTATAGAAACACAGGCCTGTGCGTTTTTATTTCTCAGTAACATCTTTATTACTATTAGTGCTGCAGCTTAACTGAAGTTTGTTGAATTATTGTTCATTTACCTTCAGCTGCATCTTTTAGCTGTTCTCCCATCAGCAGCAGCTGAAAGCTGAAAGAGAAAACTGATATAGTGATCTTGAATAAACAGCTGAAGCTCAGCTTTAATCCTCACTGAGCATTTTCTCTATATTCTGGCATCTTTCTGCTTCCTCCTCTGGTTTCCTTCTCAGCTCTCGTAAACTACAGATAACTACCACCAGCTGACGAGAACATCAAGGCATTTAGTCACAATGTTCTAATTATATATTGCAACCTAATATACACTCACTGGTCATTTCATTAGGTACACCTGTTCAGTTGCTCAAGAACACAAATAGCTTTTCACATAATCACATGACAGCAGCTCATTGTAGTTTTGCATTCCCAGGTCTCGTCTAGTTTCCAAAGTGTCTTCACTCAGTCCTATCGAGCCATCTGTGCAGTCTCCCTTTGTCACATGGTCTGTTTACTTTACACTTGTGGTCTCAGGTGGTAGAGTGCGTTGTTTAAAAATTGGAAGGTCGGTGGATTGATCCCAGACTCCTCCTGTCTTCGTGCTGAAGGATCCTTTGGCAAGACACTGAACCCAGAGTTGCCCCTGATAGATCCATCCGTGTGAGTGGGAATGTTAGAAAACAACTGACCATAAATACAAGTGCTGTATGAGTGTGTGTGGGACTGAATGAACGAGAGTTGCAGCTGTTGTTGTTTGAGTAGAAAGTTGTTATATAACTACCAATCCATTTACCATTTCCTTGATTTTTGATTCCTTGCCTTGATTCCTTTGATTTTTTTTCTGGGTCCTGCTTCATCCCACAAATCTTCACTAACCCCTGAATCCCTGTTAAAAG
The DNA here is from genome assembly GCF_001858045.2 of Oreochromis niloticus. Lineage (NCBI taxonomy): Eukaryota > Metazoa > Chordata > Actinopteri > Cichliformes > Cichlidae > Oreochromis > Oreochromis niloticus. The sequence continues at coordinate 2,072,878 of NC_031974.2, read as the reverse complement.
AAACAGACATGAATGTTTCAGTCCACACTCCATAACAGTTGGTGGCGGTAATGCACCCTTCAGTTGTCTGCCAACTGCCATTAAAAGAAAAAGAAGAAAGAAGAAGTTCCAGCTTTACCAAGGCCCGCGCTCATCCATAGGTGAGCAGCACAGGTGCGCCCTAAAGTATCGGAGTGTGCAACCGTGAAGGTTCATGGGAACGTGCAGGGTGGAGGGGTTAATTGTCGCTAAATCTATGTGCTCATACATCAGCCAGCTGTGTGCGCAGCTTCATCTCCAGCTCTGCTCCTTGGACGCGTCCTAGTTTTTTCTTTTCACTCCTTTAACTAAGTGAGACAAATCAGCATGATAATGGAACAATAAAATGTGCCTCCTTACGAGCAGGAATATGTGAGGCTTTAGTCAAACAGGTTGACGAGTAAAGATTGCAAGGACATGGCCAAGGTTTCAGCTTTGAGCCATCCACCAGCGCCTATGACCACTTCCTCTGATAACACCTCACCCTCTCATTCAGAAAAAATGAACACTCTTAACAGCATAGCTTGCAGCCACATCAGATGCAATGTTAAACATGTTTTTTTCCAGCATTTTTCCAAAGCAGTTCACATGTTTGTGCGATTCATATTAACGCTTTACTCTAAAACTGTGGGCTCTGTGAAACAAAACAAAACAAAAATCTCTTAATATAAGTTCAACAGCTTTGCCCATTCAGTTTGATAAATTGCTCTCTGTAAAGTGTCCTTTAGTGATGACTGATTTTGATCAGTTTAGGAAAATTTGAATGTTTTATTTCTTGATTTGGAGCTTGTTGGAAGATGTTGAGCGTTCGCTCGCAAAAAGTTGGAGCAGAAAAGTCTTTTCATTGGCCCTGCAGCTGTTTTTCTGCATGCACCAAACCTCTACAGCCTCATTTCTATTTGAAGGAGTACTGCAGGAGACATGCAGCAGTGACTGCGGTCACACAGAGGATGAGAAATGTATGGTGATGTTGTGTAATGCAGTTTGAATTCTCCTTGGTGTAACCTTGATGATCTGCAATGGTCTTAAACACACAAACATAACTGGTAAATAAGCTCACTTTCCAATCGGAAGGATGAAGGAGCCTTCAAGTCTTTACTGCTCTGTTTTTGTGAAGCCTGAGGTCACTCACTGCCAGCAATAAGGTTCCCCCTGATGAGAGTCTGTATCTGTCACTGATGCTCATCAGAGACTGGAGACCAGAGATGCTTCTTTCAGTTTGTACATAAAATCTTATGATGTTAAAATGGAGCACCAAAATGCAGTTACTGTAGAAGTGCAGTTTATCACTAGTGTTGTAGGTTCAAGCTGTGCGAGGGTCCACTTGTGTCTGAGTGAGGTCCCCCTCATCAGAGGGTGAACTGTGTTAAACTGCATTCCTGCCAGACTCCTGTGACCAGTCAGTGCCAACAGTAATACTTCATAATGTTATTGTGCACTGTGTTGAATGAGCAGCCAGACAAAATGAAGATAAGTTGCTAATGAGCACTTTGGGTTCTCCTGTGAAAACATGATTCTATATCTACATGTTAACTGGAGGCTGACACACTTAAGACATTTAGTTTGGGTGGATTTTAACTTTCCTTCTTGATTATTTCCATCTTGCTTTGACTGCAGCTTTAACAACACTGATTCGAGCAGGAATTTTAAAAAGCATTTTAACAGAGAAACAAAGCCGAGAGTCTGTCACATTGAGCCTTCGGTGTAGGAGCCTGACAGAGATCTGTTTCTTTTTATACCAGTAGCTGTTCAAGTTGCTGTTGTGGCTCAGCAGACTCCAACTCCACTGGGTTGTACTCCAGCTATGGACTATTAGTCCTTGTTCTGCTCTGACCATCTGCTACAGGCTTTAGGATGACTCTCGCCAGATCCTGCAGAAGGTGGAGATCTGGTTCCATCAAACTCAGAGACTGCAGCACAGAACAAAACTACAGGGAGTGCAGAATTATTAGGCAAATTGTATTTTTGAGGAATAATTTTATTATTGAACAACAACCATGTTCTCAATGAACCCAAAAAACTCATTAATATCAAAGCTGAATGTTTTTGGAAGTAGTTTTTAGTTTTAGCTATTTTAGGGGGATATCTGTGTGTGCAGGTGACTATTACTGTGCATAATTATTAGGCAACTTAACAAAAAACAAATATATACCCATTTCAATGATTTATTTTTACCAGTGAAACCAATATAACATCTCCACATTCACAAATATACATTTCTGACATTCAAAAACAAAACAAAAACAAATCAGCGACCAATATAGCCACCTTTCTTTGCAAGGACACTCAAAAGCCTGCCATCCATGGATCCTGTCAGTGTTTTGATCTGTTCACCATCAACATTGCGTGCAGCAGCAACCACAGCCTCCCAGACACTGTTCAGAGAGGTGTACTGTTTTCCCTCCTTGTAAATCTCACATTTGATGATGGACCACAGGTTCTCAATGGGGTTCAGATCAGGTGAACAAGGAGGCCATGTCATTAGTTTTTCTTCTTTTATACCCTTTCTTGCCAGCCACGCTGTGGAGTACTTGGACGCGTGTGATGGAGCATTGTCCTGCATGAAAATCATGTTTTTCTTGAAGGATGCAGACTTCTTCCTGTACCACTGCTTGAAGAAGGTGTCTTCCAGAAACTGGCAGTAGGACTGGGAGTTGAGCTTGACTCCATCCTCAACCCGAAAAGGCCCCACAAGCTCATCTTTGATGATACCAGCCCAAACCAGTACTCCACCTCCACCTTGCTGGCGTCTGAGTCGGACTGGAGCTCTCTGCCCTTTACCAATCCAGCCACGGGCCCATCCATCTGGCCCATCAAGACTCACTCTCATTTCATCAGTCCATAAAACCTTAGAAAAATCAGTCTTGAGATATTTCTTGGCCCAGTCTTGACGTTTCAGCTTGTGTGTCTTGTTCAGTGGTGGTCGTCTTTCAGCCTTTCTTACCTTGGCCATGTCTCTGAGTATTGCACACCTTGTGCTTTTGGGCACTCCAGTGATGTTGCAGCTCTGAAATATGGCCAAACTGGTGGCAAGTGGCATCTTGGCAGCTGCACGCTTGACTTTTCTCAGTTCATGGGCAGTTATTTTGCGCCTTGGTTTTTCCACACGCTTCTTGCGACCCTGTTGACTATTTTGAATGAAACGCTTGATTGTTCGATGATCACGCTTCAGAAGCTTTGCAATTTTAAGACTGCTGCATCCCTCTGCAAGATATCTCACTATTTTTGACTTTTCTGAGCCTGTCAAGTCCTTCTTTTGACCCATTTTGCCAAAGGAAAGGAAGTTGCCTAATAATTATGCACACCTGATATAGGGTGTTGATGTCATTAGACCACACCCCTTCTCATTACAGAGATGCACATCACCTAATATGCTTAATTGGTAGTAGGCTTTCGAGCCTGTACAGCTTGGAGTAAGACAACATGCATGAAGAGGATGATGTGGACAAAATACTCATTTGCCTAATAATTCTGCACTCCCTGTACTGTAGTAGTAGTAGTAAACAGTTTGAGGGTACATCAGTAGGATCAGAAACTCAGTGCAGACACAGCTGATATTTGCTTCAGTAGTTATTATTACAGATATGAACAGTATTTAATAAGTGATTACTTGTCCTTTTGGAGAGGTGGACACTTCTTGCCACAGCTACCAGTACAAATGCAATTTAACACCACAGAGTCACACTCTGGATGGTATTACATGATATTCAGGTCCCATTGTGAGGAACCTTGGTGTCATTTCGGGGACCAATATGAACTTTAAACGACACATAAAATAAATCTTTAGCACTACCTTGTCTTGATCAGTGTATTAAATTATGAACATCCCACCTGGGGCAAGGTCCAGTGCAAACTCAATCAAGTAAAGTGAATTCCTACAGACAGCTACAGCCATGCATCATCCTCCACACAAACTACTCTCAAATGGTCATTTGAGAGTAGTTTGTGTGGAGGATGATCCTTAAATAGCTCCCTGTTAACCCCCCCCCCAAAGAATGGAGAACACAAACTTTGTCCAAAAACCTTTTATGTTTTTTTTTTTTAGCAATCTTTTTTTATGGTGACTCCACTGTTGGACACTCCAAAAATTTGATTCTGTTCATCTGGACGTAGCGTTTTGTGGGAGAAACGTCCAAGTGACTTCTTCAGTCTCGGCTGACTGCAGGTTTCCCCAATCTTATAAACAGTACATTTGCATAATGACTGAAACCAGCCCACTGAAGGAACAATGGGCTGGGAGGTCAGTTCCTTCATCTAATTATGCAAAAATCACCAAACTCGGACGACCACAGACTGTTTTCCTTCGAGGTGATGAAGGAAAACACTGGGTTGGCATGTAAAAGGGCATTTATTCCCTTCAAGGACCTGCAGTTCAAAAAAGCACCCCTCCGACAGCCAAACCCATCTATTCTCTGATTGGATTGTTACATTTGTGATTGACATGACATTGACCAATCAGATGAAAGGAAGAAAAATAGGGTCAAAATTCGTACTTGCAGGTGTTTTTTTTTTTGGCTAAGTCCACACACAAATCTTTTTTACACACACACACACAAATTCTTTTTACACATACAAATCCTGATTTACAAGTACAAAATATTTATGACCACATTTTGAGCCCATAGTTTTCATCGAGGCCAAGGAAAACAAGTTAGGAAACACCTCACGTGGTTACGCTGTGCAGCTGAATCACGTGACCACACAGCAACGAATCACAGCAGAGCAGGAAGAAGGAGCGGAGCAAAGTGTGTGTGCAGGAGAGGAGTCGAGCAAATAGAGCTCCTTTTTCATGAAACGGGAGTAAAGTAGTGAACTTAGAGAAGAGAAACAAACTGAAGTATCGATGATAAACCACTACCAACGTCTGGATCGATATCTGCATCGATCTGCCCACCCTTGTCTCCTGGATCGTAGCTGAGATCAGCGTGAACCCTGATCTGTTTCCTGTTCCAGCTTCATCACGGAGTTTCTCTCGGTTTGTGGGCTCATCTAAAGGTAAGCACCGAGCTAACTTTACTGTGAGTTCAGTTCATGTTGAGTTTAGCTCCTGAATGAGGTCTTCTGCTGCTCTCCTCGGTGTCTGTTCACAGTTTATTGTGAACACGTTGAGAGAAGAGTGAGAGAGTGTTTGGAGAAAAAACACCAACTAATCCAGACCTTCCCAAAGTGTGGGGCCCGCCCCCTAGGGGGGGCGCAGAGCCATTGCAAGGGGAAGGGGGGGGACAGAACGCTTGGAGACTGCTACACTGTAAAATCTAATTAGTTCCCAGAACTCAAAAAAATTGAGTAAAGCTTAGCTAAAAATGACTAAGTTAGGACAACTTATTTATTTTTAGTACTCTGTACAAGCTCATTTGTTCCCAGAACTCAAAAAAAATTGGATCAGGTTTACATAAGATGACCAAGTTAGGGCAACTTACTCATTTTGAGTACACTTGTTAGTTCCCAGAACTCAAAAAAATTGAGGAAACTCGTTGCCTCAAAAAAACTAAGTAGAGCTTACTTAAGATGACTGTTAGGACAACTTATACATTGCAAGTCTGCAGTATTAAGAATAACTTGATATTTCTGACTAGGGCTGTGCGATATGACCAAAATCTCATATCCCGATATTAAGACATCTATCGTCCGATAACGATATAAATCACAAAAATGTAACATTTTCTGTAAATTCTGTGAATGTCGGGCAGCTCGACTTGCGTGAAGTGTTTCCAGCTGGGCGTCGCGTACCTGGAGTCGAGTGTTTTAACTGATGCATGAAACGATACATTTTTAGACATAGGTTGTAACGGACGCTGTTTTCTTTGTATTTATTACACGGCGTGCTGCGGGGAAAAGCCTGTTCTAACGTTTGAGTCTAAGGTTTATTTTTTAGCACCTGACGGCTCTTTTTGCTTCTCATCCGTAAATACTCTGCATCTTTCACGTGATTCAGTTTATTTTGAAAAGTCTCAACAGGATCTTGAGCTTTATTGTGAAAGGTTTATGTGGAAAATAAACAAGCGGACACGAGGTGGTTTTACCGTCGTTGTTTCTAACGACAACGCATAAAAACAAGCGCTTGTCCGTCTGTAGTGTGGTTATATTAAATGTAAGAGAAAGAGAGAACTTTAGGAAATTAATATAGCCACTACAGTGATCATCAAAATAATGAAAAAATATTGCCGTAAACAGTTTATTTTGCGACAGCACGAAACAAACGATAGCGTAAAATGAAACGATAGACGTTTTTATATCGTCATCCGATATATATCGTTATATCGAACAGCCCTATTTCTGACTGTGCAATACTAATTGTTTACCTACTGACAAACATTTCAAGTTCAACTAAATGAAAAAAATTTTTTTGTGGTAACCTGATTAGGACTAAAAATAATTAACAACACTTTTTGTAATGATGTTAAAATCAGCCCAACTTTTATTTTCAAACACAACAAAGTATAACAGCCAACATACTGGACACTGTTCTGCTGAACAACAAACAATTATATTGCCATCACTGTTATAATCTTACAATGAAACAAAGTCTCAGATGTAATTATTCTGAAAATAAGTTTAGGCCTACCACAAGTTTGTTTTGTACTTACATTACTTATATAATCAAAATAAAATATTTGTTGTTCTGTCACAAGTGCAGTCTCTAATTTAAACAACACATTTGTTTTGCATTCCAACACATGAGCTGGAATGTTGTAATATTTTAAGGATGCTTGTTTCCAGTCCAGGCATTACTGCCTGAATGACTGTCATGGATCGAGGTGATCCAAATGTAAGTGCAGAAGAAAGTCTTTAACTTCCCTTCAGTACAGTGGCAGTGGATGTGGGTTGGCGATGCAATGAGCTTGAACCTGCAGGCGACCATCTTCACTGACCACACCATCTGTGACGGAGGACTCATCTCTCCTGGTGTCCTGCAAGCAAACAATCATATTTTTTGGAACATGAACTTAATTGCTTTCTTAAAACATTTTTTTCTGCATTTGGTATAAAACAGACTCCAATTTAGACGATCTCAGGCTCCCTCCCCACCGGAGAGGTGACATTCAATGTCCCAATTGTCAGTCTGCATAGCCGTGACCACCACCCAACACACAATAATGTCATGAAAGCATCATTTTAAAAAGGGCTATGCAAACATGGCCAATAACTTTCATTCTAATGATGTGCAAAATGATTTTGGGCACAAAACAAATTTTGCTGTTAGAAAACTTGCAGACTTCACTATATACAGTGTAGACCCTCTAAACTAAGTTTGGGGGATGTGATCTTTCAAGAAATGCAGACCAAACTGTTGTTGTTTGTTTACTTACACAGCATGTCTTGTAGAATTAACTGTGGTCACCAGCAACAGCATAGTGCAGTCATATCTCAAGTCTAATAACAGAAGACAGGAAAAGATCAGTAAAGAAACAACTTCCCCAAACCAAAGCACAAATAAAACAATAAGTAAAACAGGCTGATCTAAAGTATGATTAAAGTTCAGCCTGATTGATATAAATGTCACTGACAGTTGCTAATATATTGGAAAACCAAAATACTTACTGATGTCTTTCTGTCCAACAACAGGAGTGCTGGTCCCGAGCCTCAAAGACAGTAAGAAGCAAACAGAGGGAGAAAAAACAGAACATTTTTCAGAAACTGATTTCATCCTTAATGGCTGTGCAATCATTGTAACATAGAGTTTGCTTATGTTGTTAAATAAAGGCTAGATTTGACATTAGTAGATGTCACAGATGTTCAAAAGCTGCCACAAAGCATGAAAAAATGGACGTCTCTGAAAACGTCGGAGCATTTTTGCAAATATGTGATGTCTTGATAAATCGAGCAGATATTTGAACTTTACACAGCTACATTCTCGCCTGACAAATGCAATCCTCCTTTTCCCCAGATTACCCATTCTGGATCACAAAATAACCTTTTAAGATATTTTCAGGCGAGAATGTAGCTGTGTAATGCTCAAATATCTACTTAAATATCTACTTAATTTATCAAAATATCACATATTTGCAGAAGTGCTTCCACGGTTTCGGAGAGCTCTGTTATCCACCAGCGATAGCTGACTGGGAGGTCAAGGCTTGATAGAGTCCACGAGCACAGCCAACCCCTGGTATTTTGTTTTCAACCCCCTGCACTCTTTGGCTACTCAGGTTAAACGTGATGTATATATACAGTTAAGCCCATAATTTTTCATACCCCTGCCAAATTTTGACTTAAAGTTACTTTTATTCAACAAGCAAGTTCTTTTTTGAGCAGAAATGACACAGGTGTCTCCCCAAAGATAATAAGACGATGTACAAGAGGCATCATTGTGGAAAAAAATATTTCTCAGGTTTTATTTATATTTTAGCAAAAAGTATCATGTCCAGAATTATTCATACCCTTCTCAATAATCAATAGAAAAGCCTTTATTGGCTATTACAGCAATCAAACGCTTCCTATAATTGCAGACCAGCTTTTTGCATGTCTCCACAGGCATTTTTGCCCATTCATCTTTAGCAATGAGCTCCAAATCTTTCAGGTTGGAGGGTCTTCTTGCCATCACCCTGATCTTTAGCTCCCTCCACAGATTCTCAATTGGATTCAAGTCAGGACTCTGGCTAGGCCACTGCAAAACGTTAATGTTGTTGTCTGCTAACCATTTCTTCACCACGTTTGCTGTATGTTTTGGGTCATTGTCGTGCTAAAATGTCCACTGGTTCCCAAGGCCAAGTTTTTCTGCAGACTGCCTGATGTTGTTGTTGAGAATCTTCATGTATTGCTCTTTTTTCATGGTGCTGTTTACTGTGATTAGGTTCCATGGTCCATTGGCTAAAAAACACCCCCAAAGCATTAGGTTCCCACCACCATGTTTGACAGTGGGGATGGTGTTCTTTGGGTTGAAGGCTTCTCCATTTTTATGCCAAATGAAGGCAACATCATTGTGACCAAATAATTCAATTTTTGTTTCATCTGACCATAACACTGAAGACCAGAAACCACCTTCTTTGTCCAGATGAGCATTTGCAAAGGCCAAATGAGCTTTGGCATGCCTTAGAAGTGCCTGGAGAAGTGGCGTTTTCCTTGGTCTGCATCCGTGGAACCCAACAGTGTCCGTTGGACTGTCTGCCTTGAGACATTGCCACCAGCAGAGCCCAGATTCACCAGAATGGCCTTGGTGGTGAGCCTTGGATTCTTTTTCACCTCTCTCACTATTCTCCTGGCCAGCACAGGTTTCACTTTTGAGCTCCGACAACGTCCTCTGAGATTTTCCACAGTGCGGAACATCTTGTATTTTTTAATAATACTTTGCACTGTAGCCACTGGAACTTGAAAACATTTGGATATGGCCTTGTAGCCCATTCCTCACTTGTGAGCAGCCACAATGCACAGCTGCAGGTCCTCACTGAGTTCCTTTGTCTTAGCCATGAATGTCCACAAACCACCTGCAGAGGGCTGCTGTTTTTCACCTGTTGAGTTGAGTAAAACAGCTATTTCCAATTAATCAGGGTAATTAGGATGCTTTAGAACAGCTTTGACTATTTGGAATGGTATGGAACTTTGGATTTTCCCAGAGACTGTGACAGTTTGTAGAGGGTATGAATAATTCTGGACATGATACTTTTTGCTCAAATGTAAATAAAAGCTGAGAAATATTTTTTTTCCACAATGATGCGTCTTGTACATCATCTTATTATCTTTTGTGAGACGCCTGTGTCATTTCCAGTCAAAAAATAACTTGCTAGTTGAATAAAAGTAACTTTAAGTCAAAATTTGCCAGGGGTATGAATAATTATGGGCTTAACTGTAGTTAGTTAGTTAGTTAGTTATGGCTATGGATTGAAAATACCCCCCACACCCCACCCCACCCCACCCCTAACGGCTGCACCTCCCGAAGAATTTTGTCTGGGCTCTTATCTCACTTTTTTATTTCAAACAATCAACAGAAAATTTCACCGACATAGTTTTATGTAAGGTTTTTAAGACTGTGGTGTTAATTTTTAAGTAACATGAGCCCAGCGGCAGCAGCAACGCTAGGCTAACACTAACTAGCTAGCAAGATTAGAAACCTGATGCTAAACTAAGAGAAGCCACAAAATCAGTTTGAATAAGAGTAAACATTTACTCACCAAGTCAGTAAAGATCCACAGCAATGACAACAATAATATCTCCAGGTTTGCTCAATATATTCCATAACAAATGCTGGCGCCATGAACATGCGGACTGATCCGGGAGGGAGGAGGACGGTAGTCACGTGGCATTTTCAACCACATCTTTCATCCTTCTGCCCTGAGAAGCAAAACTTCCAGCTTACTTAGTTTTTTCTAAGTTATCAGCGTTTTTGCATAAAAAGTACTGGTAACTTATTTAAATCGAGGTCTAATAACAAATTGATAAAAATTGAGTTCAGCCTATTTAATATTTTTAATTAAACACAATATTACATTTTACAGTGTAGCACGGGGCGCCCACAGAAACGCAAAACAGGAGATGAAGCATCGCTGAATATGTTTCCAAACCAACTTCATTCTAAGCCAAAGACTAGAAAATATGGTGAAGCATATCTTCCCTTTGGCTTCACCTGCACAAGTGCCAAGGTAGGTCTCCCTGCAGAATTAGTTTTCCCTGCGTCGGGAGCAGCGCTGGGCTCTACAAATCAGGGACAAACAGGATCCCACATTCTTGATTTTTAGTTCACAAACACTTCTTGTAATAACTAACTACTCCTGACATTTTGGAGATGTTAGCTCTTTATGCAGTAAAGTTACAGTGGGATACAAATAATATCAGGCTGATCCTGCCGTAATTTGTTCCCCCGGTTCAAATCACGGACAAACAGTATCACACAGCTGTTTATGTGTTTGAACCCATTTTGCACAGAGAGACATTTTTTTGAAAAATGTATTGACAGCAATGTTGAAAATTATTACACAGGAAAAACAACTACATGTAAAAATAATTACACCGTGACGCCTCTGCCTTTCTAAATGCAGGGACAGTAACTGTGTGTGTATATGTAAGCGTGTAAAACCTGCAGATAATCAGATTAACAGTAACAGTATCGTTATCGATAATATCGATATTTTGTCTCTATCTACCACAGCGTGACGTGAAAAAAAGCACATACCTTTGACGTTGCGTGATGAGCTCTATGTTCCTCGTCCACACGTAAACGCAAAAAGGAGTCTCAAAAAATCTCCGTTTTCGGTGATTCGAAACGGCGTTTACCTGTGAACGAAACAGCTGCGCTTTCAAAAATACCCGTGTAGGTGTGGACGTAGCGCAAAAGAGTTAGTAGTTTATTTTCTTACTACTTGTAATTTATTGCAGATTATTTGTATTTGCTTAATTGTTTAATAAATGTTAGAGGTGTGAAATAAACGGCAATGGAGCAAAAATATGGGTGTGTGTGGTTGGAGGATGTGCTTGTGCATGCGCGTGTGCACGCGCAGGAGGGGGGGGCGCGAACATTTTTTGTAAGACAGAGGGAGCCCCAGCAAAAAAAGTTTGGGAACCACTGAACTAATCATTAGCTCAGCACGCTGGGAGAAGTTGAGCGTTTGCTCGCAGAAAGTTGGAGCAGAAAAGTCTTTTCATTGTCCCTGCAGCTGTTTTTCTGCCTGCACTAAAGCTGAACTTTGACACTGTCTCTGTCGCCACTCTGAAACTCTTATTTCTAGGGCTGGTTTAGGCCTAACAATATAAAAACGTCTGTCGTTTCAAATCACGCTTTTGTTTGTGTCGTGACTCTGAAGATGAAGACCCTCAAGATGTGACCCTGTGAGGACTCCCCAAACCTGGTGCTAGGAGCGCAGCGGTCCACCTAAACAAAGGCCTCTTATACTTAACCAGATACAGAGTAGGTGTCCTCCTATACCATAAATCAGTAAGAGAAGGTACAACCTCTCTCATGACCTTAAGATGTGTGTGTATGCCAGAGTGCTCTGGGAGGCACACAGAGTCTTTGCAGACTGCTAAGGATCAAACCTCTATCACTATGCAATTGGTTATAAAACTCTAAGCATATATGAATAAATATTTCTAAGCATAAATGACAATAAACAATTTAAACCTAACAGTATCCCAGACCGTGAAGTCTCCCATTCTCCTGCCCCGAAAACAAACCACCTTACAAAACATGTATACCGTATTTTATGGACTATAAGCCTACATATCCTTTCATTTTCTCAAAAATTGACAATGCGCTTATAATCCTATGTGCCTTATGTATGAATTCTGGTTGTGCTTACTGACTGCAAACCAATTTTATGTGGTACACAGCACTCAGCAATCTCTCAAAATGTGTTAGTACGACTTTGGTAAGCTATGAAGGAGCATTAAGGCTACGGCAGTCAGGCATGTCACAGGACGTCACAGCATCTCTATAATAATCCAAACTGTTGGTAACAATCCTGAAAACCTCCCAGTCGGTGCAGTCCAGACACACCTGCAGATTCTCCACAGTCTCATCAGTCCACTGCTTCAGTGTCTTCACAAAAGCTTTAGAGAGTTTCAGTTTGTGCCTGTTTGCAGGGATCAAGTGAACCATGACATGGTCTGAGAATCCTGATGCAGTGTGAGATGATGACCCTCTTACTATCAGCTCACCTTTTGTTTTGTAGTGCTTTTTTCTTCCTTTTTTAAAATAAAATCTATGAGGTTCAAATGAAGCACCAAACTACAGTTACTCAGTCAGTGGAGGTTCAGTAGTGCAGTTTCTCACCACTGTTGTTAACTGGAGGCTGACACACTGACTGAAGACATTTAGTTTGAGTGGATTTGAGCTTTCCATCTCAGCTTCTTTTGGTCAAAGATGAAATACATATAAATATATTTTGTGTTCCAGCTGATCATCAGGAGGAGACGAGCCATTTAGACTCAGCTCAGCCACTACAGAGGAAACAATGACTTCAACCCAAAAGGTGAGCAAAAATATCACTGTTATTGAACCTGTGTGCACGTTACAACTCTCATTGTAGCTCATCATTGTGATGTGATAATATCACCAGAAGGTGGTGGTAACACACCCACAATGGGTTTGTTGACATCTTTGATTTCACTAATGGAGTTTCAGTTTGTTCCACGACTGCATTTCACTCACTGCCTCTGTTTGTATCTCTGTCACTGCAGGACCAACATGGAGCGAGAAGTCAGCGCTCTCAGGAGGCCGACAAACCTCACAGAAGAAAGGGAGAGAAAAAATACAGCTGTGATGAGTGTGGGAAGGCGTTTACCCGGGCTGGAGACTTAAAAAAACACAAAGTTATCCACAGTGGAGTTAAACCCTACACCTGTGACTTGTGTGGAAAACCTTTTACCCAGGCTGGAAACTTAAAAAAACACAAAGTCATCCACAGTGGAGTTAAAGCATACAGCTGCGACTTGTGTGGTACATCTTTTGCCCAGGCTGGTAACCTAAAAACTCACCAACTCATCCACAGTGGAGTTAAACCCTACACCTGTGATGAGTGTGGAAAATCTTTTACCTTGGCTGGAGACTTAAAAAAACACAAAGTCATCCACAGTGGAGTTAAAGCGTACAAGTGTGACTTGTGTGAAAAATCTTTTACCCAGGCTTTTAACTTAAAAACACACCAGCTCATCCACAGTGGAGTTAAAGCATACACCTGTGACTTGTGTGGAAAATCTTTTACCCAGGCTGGATGCTTACAAAGACACCGACTCAGCCACAGTGGAATTAAAGCGTACACCTGTGACTTGTGTGGAAAATCATTTACTGTGAGTGGAAGCTTGAAAACACACCAGCTCATCCACAGTGGAGTTAAAGCATACAACTGTGACTTGTGTGGAAAGTCTTTTACCCAGGCTGGTAACTTAAAAACACACCAACTTGTCCACAGTGGAGTTAAACCGTACACCTGTGACTTATGTGGAAAGTCTTTTACCCAGGCTGGAAGCTTACAAAGACACCAACTCAGCCACAGTTTAGTTAAAGCGTACAGCTGTGACTTGTGTGGAAAATCTTTTACCCTGAGTGGAAGCTTAAAGACACACCAGCTCATCCACAGTGGAGTTAAACCATACAACTGCGACTTGTGTGAAAAGTCTTTTAACACTGCTGTTAACTTAAAAAAACACCAACTCATCCACAGTGGAGTTAAACCATACAACTGTGACTTGTGTGGAAAGTCTTTTAACACTGCCTTTAACTTAAAAACACACCAAGTTATCCACAGTGGAGTTAAAGCGTACACCTGTGACTTGTGTGGAAAATCTTTTACCCTGAGTGGGAGCTTAAAAAAACACCAACTTATCCACAGTGGAGTTAAAGCGCACACCTGTGATCAGTGTGGCAGAGCTTTTGCTCGCAGTAGATACTTACAGCGTCATCAAGTTACCCACTCTGGAGTGAAACCATACAGCTGTGACATTTGTGGAAAAACTTTCAGCGAGCTATGGAGCCGAAATAGACACCAACGGATTCACACTGGACATGATGTTTACTGCTGTGATCAGTGTGGCAAACTGTTTACAACAGATGCACAGTTACAACACCACATGTTTACCCACACTGAGGAGAGACCTTATAAATGTGACCTTTGTGATAAGACTTTTAAATCTCCACTTTACCTGAAAATACACCAACAGATCCACACCAGAAAGAAACTCTACAAGTGCAGTTACTGTGAGGTATGTATTTATATTTTTATCTTGTCATTTTAGCCTGACTGTCTGGAACAATTTTGATTATTAAATTGTGTTAGCATGCTAGTAATTCTACTGGACTCAATGGCATGTACTGGAATTTTGAAAAGGTCAGTAAAGAGCATGATAAGTCATCAAACTAAAAACAATGATTACTGCAACTTTGTATCCATATTTGAGGATTTACAGTTGCACTTATTCTGATTCATTGTTTAAATTATTTGTAATTTTGAAAGCTCAACAGGACATAAAAACTTGTAAAAACATAAAACATAAAACACAAAAACAGCCCCATGTACCTAATGGGGCTGGGTAGTCACATTGGTTGATTGATATATTCATTCAATCCTTTTTACAAAGGTATTTTATGTATTTATTTGCCCACGAGAAAGTTTGCTAATAATGTGGGTTGAAGCTAATAGAAGCAGTAGCTAGAAATAAATAATAGAGCTGTTCTAACAGCACCCTCATCATTGTGCTCCCAAATGCAGCAGCGATCCATTTACTCAAACTCATAACATATAGAGAGCA
This sequence comes from Oreochromis niloticus, assembly GCF_001858045.2. Classification (NCBI taxonomy): domain Eukaryota; kingdom Metazoa; phylum Chordata; class Actinopteri; order Cichliformes; family Cichlidae; genus Oreochromis; species Oreochromis niloticus. The sequence continues at coordinate 2,057,686 of NC_031974.2, read as the reverse complement.
AGGCAGTAGCCTGCGTTCAGAAAAACATAAAAACATTGTTGAGTCTGTGCTTCCACAGGCTCCGCTAGTTTTAGAGACTTATTCCTCATGAAGAACGAAAAACAAGACAGAACATCTTCAACCGATCTTTTACTCGCTAACGAGGGAAACTTTGGTCAGAACCAGGCTGTGGGGCTTAATGCTCCTCACCTGTCTCTAGCCCAAATCCTTCAAAGAGCAGCTCTTCTCGTAGCTATTTATTGAAAACTGTTACATTACACAACACAACACAAGCACCTCCCACTGTAAAACACCCCAATGGTTTTAAAAGATAAGGCACTGTGTGTGTGTGTGTGTGTGTGTGTGTGTGTGTGTGTGAGTGAGAGTGAGACCTCCTGCTCACCAAAAGGATCATAAAAGCAGGAAGCTTACAACGCAAGAAACAGATCTCTCAGATAGGATGTATCTAATAAAACCTCCCCCAGTGCCAGAGTGGCTGGAGAGGTGGTCAGAGACAAAGGAATGTCTTTGATCCTACATTTTGAACTAAGACTTTACAAATTTCAGAAACACAATGACAACATTAAACAATTTGACTTAACAGTAACTTAACGCGATCGTTCTGTTTTTGTGTTTTGGACATGATTTTGGAGTCCATCCTCACAGTAGCGATTGACCGCAAAATAAAGCTACCGGAAATGTACAACCCTACATCCGGTCTTAAAACAGCAAGTTAGCATTTTTTCGTGCACAGGGTCTATTAGTTTGTCCATGTTTGGACGTGTTCTAACATGTTCTAAACATGCAAATCAGTCTGTGCATGATTATATTGCTCCGCCCATCAAAAAGTCATCAACTTACTTTTAATAGTCTGTAAGTTTGATTTACATGTCCTCAAAGTATGGTGAGAGTCTTTTTGCAGCCAGTGCTTGTTGCCAACCCTGGACACTCATGCCACAGCTAGCACGCGAAGAGTTGAGTGATGGCACAACATGCAGTGAATTAATCTGAGAAGGTGTATTTAAAAAATAAATATCTACTGGTCTAGATCTCTACCACCAATGCACATCGTAAATTCGCTCACACAGAGACATTAGTTGTGCCACTTCTTAATGACAGTATCTAAGCAAACAAGGCCACCTACTGGTTTCACTTCAGTTTTTCCAATTGACTAAAAATTACACCAGTGAGAGGGATGTTGCTAGCTAGCCAGTCCTGTATAATATGGCCTTGAAGTGAGCGAAAAAAGATCATTCCCAGTCTTTTATGCAAATTTGGACAGAAGACTGGGGTTTTGTGCAACAGAAAGATCATGCTGTATGTGCCCTTTGCCTCGAGAGTGTTGGTTGCCAGGCAGAGAAAGTTGAATCAATTACACGTGCTGTGTCAAAATATGAGAAGCAAGGAAGTACTCTTGCACGTTTTTACAGCTGCTAAAAATCATGGAACTGAAGCAAGTTTTTGTATTGCACACTGTATTGTTAAATATGGAAACCCATTGACAGACAGAGAATTTATTAAGGAGGCTTTTCTCACAAGCTCAGATATCTTCTGTTGTATAGTTCCTTTGCTGTTATGGTGTTCTTGTTATGGATAAGGAGTGTTTTTTGAAAATAGCTGATCTGCACTTTGCCAACATCTGTCAGCAAATACAGTTGTATAAAGTTGTTCTATATAGCGTGTAACTGTTGATATGCAGCATTCTTAAATTCATTGTTAATGCAATGTATGCAATATGCAATATGGCACATTGACCTTTGAGTTTTAGATTTTAGATAGCACTCCTCATCAGAAAGGTTTCATACCCCTGCTCTACAACAAAGACATTGATTGAGTCTCGGTGCCAGGTCACTTAACTCTAGCATAGCTCCCTCTTGTTAACCACTTGAAAATTTCATACACTGCAAAATACATATATATTTAAAAATCTGAAAAATATTCCTCTTAATTTAGTTTGGCCTCACCCTTAGTGAAGTCTCAGTCCCTGGTCACAAAGCTCTCACATGGCTACCGCTTGTGAATGTGTGAATGAGGCATGTTGTATAAAGCACTTTGAGTGCTCAGGTAGAGTAGAAAAGTGCTCTATAAGAACCATTCCATTTTACTTGTATTCACTAACTGAACAACAGGAGGGTCATCTAACTAAAACCAGTCAGTGTATCACACCTGACCCCCTCAGAATCAAGTGACTTTTAAAAGTTTGTAAGTTTTATTTAAATGTCATCAAAGTATGGTGAGAGTCTGTCTGCAGCCAGGGTACCGGTGCTTGTTGCAGTTCCTCTACATCAAAGACATTTATTGTAACTCTTTATTTCAGACGATGTTCAGGATTAGGGAAGGACAATATGGCCAAAAATATTTATCACGATATATATTTGAAAATTTGCGATAACGATATAACTGACAATATAATTGACGCGAGACAAAATACTTTACAACTCCACAACTTTATTAGCACAACCCCCTCCCACCCGGCCCACCCATCAATTATTTTTACTTAAACAAGCAGCTGTTTTTTTATGTGCATTAACGATATGTAAAAATTTAACAGTGCAAATGCAAATTCCTCGCTGACAGTTTAACCAAAAGGCATTTCCAGTGGAAATTGGCCGACATATCCTCAGCATAACCATGTATAAAATCCACAAAACTTAAAAAGAGCTTATACACATACAATGCAGTAATATTATGTTGAAGCACAGTAAACATTACTCCGCGAGGCTCCTGACCACGGTAGCTGTAATGCTCCGACAATCCATCAAGCAGTGCGGCTTCCTAGCTTACCAAAGTCATACTAACACTTTTTTTGACAGATTTTTGAGTGCCGTGTACCACATAAAATCGGTTTGGTAATAACGGTAATAATGACAACCCGCTTGCATGCTCTACCAAAAAATGTACTTTGGCGTGTACCTGACGGACGAAATGAAGTTGCACCATTTTTAAAAAACAGTTCTAGTTCATTTGTTTCATTCAATGATCCGCTTTCGCCCTTCTAATTATGTCGCCACCATGCTTTTCCCTCCATGTGCGTATGAAAACAAAGGCACTGCGCATGCGCGTTTTAACCATTTTCTATCACGATATTTCTCATCATTGCCTAACATGAACATGAATGGTATGATATGGCCCAGCCCTATTCAGGATTCAAATTTTTAAGGAATTCCCTGACTTACACTGTCTTTGTGTCTTTGTTTAGAAGCAGAGCGACACAGATGGATCCAGTTCTCAACCCTGTCATCACTGTGGAGGTGGGAAAGCGTTTCGTTGCGACCTTTGTGGAAAAACTTTCAATCAGCAACGAAACCTAAAAATGCATCAGCGTAAACACACTGAAGACAAAATGATCTACTGTAAAGAATGTGGAAGAGGCTTCCCCACTCAATCTGATTTTAAACAACATGAAATTTTCCACAGTGGTGTTAAAAAGCACGCCTGTAACCAGTGTGCATACTTCTCCACCTCTGCAGGTCAGCTTAAAAGACATAAACGAGTCCACACAGGAGAGAAACCATACAAGTGTAGACACTGTAACAAAAGATTCTCACAATCGAGCAGTCGTAACAATCATGAACGTACACACATTGAAGGGAACTTCAGCTGTGACCAGTGTGACAAGAGCTTCAAGAATCTCAGTTCATACTCCGAGCACAAACGATCCCACATTACTAATAAACAGTTTCACTGTTACCAATGTGCAAAAACATTCACTTCACTATCTGCTCTGTGCAAACATCAGCGTGATCATGTACGACTGAAATCAGTTGATCACAACGAATCTGCAGAGACAGAAAGTTCCTCTTCTGGTTTCGGGGTCAGACTTAAAAACCTTGAGATCAGGCTCCACAGAGTTCAGCTGGACTCTCCTGTAAAGAGTGTCAGCTGATGTCACACTTGGATCTGAGGAGGTAGCTCTGATTTCTTCAACTGCAGTGAATAATCCTGAATGTTACATTTAGGAAGCTGCAAGTATAGATATGTACATTGTTAAGGTTCAATGTTGAGAGAGGAATCCAAAAATAACCACAGATCCAGGCGTGTGCAATTTAGACGGCATTTTAATGAATACACATATGCGGAGCCAATACTGTTCAGATTCAGTATTGGACTAACTACAATCGTCAGCACAAAGACTTTTATAGGGTTGAAACAACAAAGCCCCCTCTTTTGCAAAACCAAACAAACTACAGCTTACGTCACTTAAACCACAAAATGTTCCGTGAACTTTAACATAGTTTAAAGAACATTACGTCTCTTGTCTCAACATCAGTTGCACTTCCTCTAAGTACTTCGGCACAATTCTGCAATTGCAGCAAAAACACATCTTCACTTCTTACCTACTAAAATAGATCTATTATGGTGTGTATGTGTGTGTGCGTACACGTGCGGGGGCGCGTGCATGCTGTGTACTGCGTACGTGTCATGACCTCTCTCACTATTTGTCTGTCTGTACGTGCAGAGTTTGCATCTGCTTTCTGAACCTTAGTTGACCTCAACTTAAGCAACCAACCAGGCTAAGGCCATCCTGTGTGTAATGATCTTGACTTATATGTAAAATATATAAACAACTGTTTCAGTCTACCACAACTACTTAAGGCTTAATCCGCAATAAATGCATAATAAACACCCTGCTCTTAACTTGCACTCACTCTGCTTTCGGTTTCACTTCTGCAAAAGCATGTAACTTCCTGTCCCTGCAGTCAGCTTCTCACCCACTGAAGACTTCAGTATAAGAATATAAAAACATTCGAAAACCTTTAAATTATAGATTCAACTCCACAGTTTGAAGTGGTTATAACAACCTGTAATAAAGACTAATATAATACCCATATATTTGAACATCTGAATGCCTCTGAATGCAACATCACTATTAACATGAAATGGTAATGATGATTATAAAAATAGCAGCAAATAATAGCAGGAAAATATTTCGATTCTCCACAACATCCAGTTCCTTTGCTTTAATTTTGATGAATTTTATTGCTCTAAAATGTTATCCCTGTTACATTTAAATACACCCCCACCCCCATCAGGAAACAGTAGTGTTAAGTAGTAGTACCTGTATTATAAAGTTATAGAAATGTTTTTTTATATCCAGCTGATAGAGCAGCTATCTATGAAGTTCAGCGTTTTTATACTTATGTATTTTCATTGTTTTGAGGTCTATATTTCTATTTTACTTTTTGAAATTCAGTTTAAAGCTGAACTGGGGCTGGGCAATATTTCTATGTAATACTAATTTATTCCACAAGGTGGAGCTTTATTTGATCAGCCAAAGAACACATTAATATTTACAGTGGTGGCCTGCAGAGGACAACGCATTTTTAGAAAATTGGGGTAAAGCAGCAAAAAACTATTAGAGGTTAAAGTTTGCAGATGACTGTTGTTGTTCATCATCTCCAGGACAGTGACACCAGTCATGGCCCAGTGCTCTGGGGTTTTCTTAAATGCTGTTTAATTGTTTCTTCTTTGGTTTAGTGTGATGGCCATGAGCGATGTCTCTGTCAGCGAGAAGGCTGTAACACTGACCGTGATAAAGATGCTAAAGAGAACCTTTAATCCCCACTGTCTTTTTTTCCTTCCAGCATTCAGATGAATAAATTATTTTTTGTTTTCTATTATGTATAGTGGAGTGTATTGTCTTCTTACGTCTGTGAAGGTTCTCAGTCATCCAGGTCGTCGTAGTCTAAGGAGCTTGGAAAGAAAAAGCATCTGGATTTCTTTAAGTTGCTTGAAGACGTTTCACCTCTCATCCCGAGAATCTTCTTCAGTTCTCGGGTCAAATGGTGGAGAGTCCCAGATTTAAGCCTGTGGGAGTGTCCCCCCCGAGAGGGACAATGGTCCCCCTAATGATCCTCTACCTCAGGGGTCTCAAACTCGCAGCCCGCGGGCCATTTGCAGCCCACGTCACCTGTACTTGTGGCCCTGCATATGGATGTGAAGAAATATTTTTAAAAATTATTATTCGAAAACGATTTAATATGAAGGCAATATGAGCAGAGTGTTACAGGCATAGCCCTTTAAGACTGTAGCCTCATGGGCGGTGTAGCCCTTGCTGCAAGGAGAATGTATGGGACTGCCCCTCCCGCTGTGTGTGTGTGTGTGTGTGTGTGTGTGTGTGTGTGTGTGTGTGTGTGTGTGTGTTAGTGCGAGGGAGGGAGAAAAAGGAAAGTACGAGGTGCTACTGACCAGAAACGGGAGCTGGAAGCATGTAAATATAATAATAACCACTGCAGCCAAAAAGAGTGCCTGACGAGCCCAGTTGTAAGTAAGCTATTAAGACTCGACTGTACACTGTGTTCATGTATTCCTCTGAAACAATAAAGTTCTGCTGGAGCAGCCTTTCAACACCTCTCTCTGTCTCTCGCTAGCAAAGTTGACCGAGACAGTAAAGCTACAGTGAGGTAAGTATTTGACCACCCTGTGATTTTGCAAGTTCTCTTACTTAGAAATCATAGAGGGGTCTACAATTTTCAGGTGCATTTCCACTGTGAGAGACAGAATCTTAAAAGGAAAATCCGGAAATCACATTGTATGATTTTTGAACAATTTATTTGTGAATTACTGTGTCAAATAAGTATTTGATCACTTGAGTCAAAAAAAATTTAATATTTGGTACAGAAGCCTTTGTTAACAATTACAGAGGTCAAATGGTTCTAAAATCACATACAACCTCATCTAGACATAGACCTCATCTTAATGACCTTGTAGTACCATATCACCCTATTAGAGCACTTCGCTCTCGCTCTGCAGGCCTACTTGTTTTTCGTAGAGTATTTAAAAGTAGAATGGGAGGCAGAGCCTTCAGTTTTCAGGCCCCTCTTCTGTGGAACCAGCTTGTTGTCCATCTGGTAAACCATAAGCCATGTATCAACTGCCTCATAGGTATGTATTTAGTCTAGAGATGGCACGATACCACTTTTTTATGTCCGATACCGATATCATAAATTTGAATATCTGCCGATACCGATATGAATCCGATATAGTGTGTTTTTTAATCAATTGAACAGGTTTTTTTTTAAGTATTTTGCTGCATTTTGTATAAGTTCATACAACACTAAAGCTATTCTGTTATACCTGTATGTAAAAAAAAAAAAGAAAAAAGAATACACTGCACCCAAAATATTTCATAGTTCAGCAACACTGATCAATCTAATAAACTTAAAGCTTCTCCATCCTTCCTATTCTGGTATTTTAAAGAGTACTTAGCAGAAATATTAAGCAACCTAACTAATAGGGTTGCAAACTCCGAGCAAAAAAAAATTTGATGCAGTATGAAAAAAAAATGCACAGAAATAAATTATTTTTCAAGAATAATTAAATAGATTCAACATCTTTCTTCTACAGAATTGCAGACTGCACAGATTGTACTTTCTCAAAGGAAAAAGTAGTATAGCTTACTAGGGTATATTAGACTTAGCAGTTACTATATACAGTAATGGACTTCTATACATTTTACATCAGATTAAAACTTTGGGTGTAAGATTCAGATAATTATTTATTAAAAGCTAGACATTTTAAATGAGAATAAGAAAGAAAAGTATGTCTTTGTGCCCCCTTTTCCCTGTTAATGCCCTATCAGCCCCCCTGGCTAAACTTTGCTAGATCCGCCCCTGCACAGTTACCAGCCGTCAGCTACGTAGAAAAGGATCCTGGTGTCGAAAGTAGTATTAAATAAATTCTAACAACAGCTTATCAAGCTTAAACGTGCTGCTGTTGTTCAGCCGCTGGTTTCCTCTTTCTGGTGCAAAGTGGGCCAAAAACAAAGAAGAGAGACGGAGTCGTGACAGAAAAGCCGATTGAAGTAGCAGCAGGAGAGGGAGAGGCAGTCGCTCCATATATCCGTTGTTAAGCTTAACGTGGGAATGCTTTACAAACATTCAGAGATGAACTTACACACTTGCTTTACTTCTCTCTGGGAAAACTTCCTCGGAGATGAAATGCCGGTTTGGTAGCGAGGCTACACACTGCTCCGACGTGCTACGGTTATGAGCACAGTTACGCCGTGTCGCAAGTTTTGTGAGGTGCTTTTTTGATATTTAATGGATCGGATTACATTTTTTATTTCTCTCCAATATCCGATCCAGTAATTTACGTCAGTATCGGACCGATACGGATCAGGGTTTTAATAGTTTTGCAATTTTCATTAGTTTTTATTTTTATTTCGTTTTGACTTCAGATTTTCAATTTTATATTAGTTTTAATTAGTTTTTACCAATTGTTTGCTAGTTTAGTTTAGTTTTTATTTTTTTTTTGAAAATCCTTAGTTTCAGTTTAGTTTTGATTATTTTCAGTTATAGTTTTAGTTGTGTTTGCAATAAAGTGTAACAAAATCCCAGTTTCATCATATCAGTCATTCTCTTCTGCTTATCCTTGGGTATGTTGCAATTCCAGCTACCATACCCTGCACCCTGCACAGGTCGCCTGTCTGTCGCAGGGACAGACAACTCACATTCCCACCTATGGGTTCTTTAAATAAATAAATAAAGGCAGATGAACAACCATTGATACCAGGCAACTATAAAATGTATATCTTGGCCCCAATGAGACTATTAACTCCTGCAGCACCGGGTGTTAAGGCAATTGACTCACACAGTTATGTAGATATCCCAGTCCTGTTGTCTCGGGATGCATCACGCTGCCTTGCCTGGTGTTAGCTTCTGTTTCTGGGGATGAGGGTTGGGCGTGCTCCCTTACCTTCTCCAGGTAAGCTAGGTTAGCTTTCTTGTGTGAGCTTTTCAAGTGCACTTTAAGGTTTGTGGGATTTTTTTCCCTTTAGAAATGTCTGTGAAGGTTCTCAGTCATCCAGGTCATCGTAGTCAAAGGAGTTTGCAAAGAAAAGCGTCTGGACTTCTTTAAGTTGCTTGAAGACGTTTCACCTCTCATCCGAGAAGCTTCTTCAGTTCTAAGGTCAAATGGCCGAGAGTCCCAGATTTAAACCCAGTGGGAGTATCCCCCCAAGGAGGGACAAAGGACCCCCTGGTGATCCTCTAATCACATGCGCCAAGGTGTGAAAGCGGGTGTGGGACCTAATCAGCCAGGGTTTCGGGGGAGCTCATTGTGAAACCTAAGGTGGGGCCAGGTTTCACAATGAGCTCACCCGAAACCCTGGCTGATTAGGTCCCACACCCGCTTTCACACCTTGGCGCATGTGATTAGAGGATCACCAGGGGGTCCTTTGTCCCTCCTTGGGGGGATACTCCCACTGGGTTTAAATCTGGGACTCTCGGCCATTTGACCTTAGAACTGAAGAAGCTTCTCGGATGAGAGGTGAAACGTCTTCAAGCAACTTAAAGAAGTCCAGACGCTTTTCTTTGCAAACTCCTTTGACTCCCTTTAGAAATGTCCCTCATAATTTGTCTCGTTCCACTACAAGACACTTGCTTTATCCAAAACACAGTCATATTCAAAGTAATCCCAAACTGGAAGCTGGTGCTTTCTCCCGACTTTTCCTGACATGATTCTGCGCGTGGACGGAGCAGCAGCACAGACGACTCGACTAACGTACTGCCACCTGCTGGCATAATGAGACACAGCAAGAAAAAAACCTGGAAACTAAACTTCTTTTTTACCCTTGACTATTGTATGACACGCACACATCAACGAAAACTAAACGCATTTTTGCTATAAATTCAGTTAATTTTAGTTAGTTTTGTGAACACTCATTACAGTTTTAGTTAGTTTTCCTTTTTTTGTTTTCATTTTTATTTCTGTTAACGAAAATGTTTTTTCACTTCTAGTTTTCGTTATTTCGTTAGTTTTCGTTAACAATAATAACCTTGATACGGATACGTAATATCAGATCGGTCCATCTCTAATTTAGTCCATGTATTTTATTTCAGTTTTACTAAATTGTTTCTTCCTCAGTATCGTGTATTTTATGTGCAGGATACCTGTCCCTCTTGCTGTTACTCCACCTTTTGTTCATTTATAAAATAGTTCAGGAACAGTCCATCCCTTATGTGCACGCTTTTCTTTCTTGACCTAACCACTTGAGTTAAGTAAGCAGTATGTCATTTAGGGCAGATCGAGGCCCCCAACCCCCGGGCCTCGGACCGAGGCTCAGGTGTGAAATGTATGGTTTTCAGGGTTTTTATCGGTTTTCAGCGTTATTTTGTTATCGTTTTTATCGTTAACTCGGTTTTCCTGGGTCTTTTCACGTGTGTTATGAATAAATCTTCTTTTTTTCGGTACCGGTACTAGTTTTATTTTGTTGTATTTATCCGCGACACCTTAAAGGCCGGTCCGTGAAAATATTGTCGGGCATAAACCGGTCCGTGGCGCAAAAAAGGTTGGGGACCGCTGAATTAGGGTTTAACAATTTGCCCTAACTGTTACTCACAGCAGGTATTACACACACTTTAGCAATTGAATAGTGTGTTTTGTTGTTTTCACCTTTTTGCTGAATAGAAATTAAAGCTGCCACTTGTGTTTTGCCATTAGTTCTGTTCTCTGACTTCATGCACATACGTTTTATTTTTATATTTTTTCAAAAAGAAAAGTTACACAATCATATTTTAACTTTGGATCACATCTTGACTAAAAATGACAAATGCAGATATATGCATAAATAAGATTCTTTAAAATCACAAGTTCAAGAACTGAGTTTTAATTATAAGATTGACTTTGCGCTTTTGCTGTAACCTTAAAGGATAGTACTGGAGAAGTGACTGAATTTGTTCATTTTTCTGACTGACCTAAGGTATGGTGGATTCCAAGTGCCTCAAGAAATCCTGCAGCAGTTTGATGACATTCTACCTGCTCAGTACAGTCTATGTGGGGACGACAATCTCCAGGTTCATTTCACAAACGTGTAAAGACAGAGTGAGCTCCCTTGACCAGTCAACTGGACTACTGCAGTTGAAAATTATATAACACTCAAAAATATGACTGGACTTTAGAAGTCAATGTAAAATCATCTGCTAGATGTGGCTACAATTACCACGGACACTAATTGTCACAAACCAACTTTAATGAGCATTTAGGTAAAAAAAAAAAAAAAAAGTACCATAGTTTGTATATAAATAGTTTCACTACCGTCAACTTTACAGTGGGTACGTTTTCTACCTTAAGAAATCAAAAGACCAAGCTGTCAAAAAATAACTTGTTTCTTTTAATTAGGTACTGTAACAAACACGTTGATTCATTTGGAGATCTGTTTTACAAACAAAGGTTTACAAAAGCATTCTGCAAGACCTGTATTTATGTGGGTTTTTCTTTTTTTTTTTTTTACTCCAAGAACAACTTGCATATCCTCCAAAAAATGTAATCAAGCACAGAAGTGTTTGATTAAATAAAGCCTTTTAACTGAATTTATCAGATTTTCCCCCTGTGTTATTAAACTAGTGTGTCTCTGTACATTAGAATACTTAAGAAATGTTTTATTTTGTTATTTTGGCAATTTCTTAACACAGTGAAATATTTGTAACTTGTTCAATTGTCCTACTATGATATTATGCTTTTGAAATACCAAATCCTGATTGAACTTGCTGTGATGCATTAAACATTATGTGATTTCCAGAAATTCTCTACACATGTAAACTGCAGTATGAAATTTAGAAACAATATTTTCAGATTTTAAAATCACAAACTTCAAATGTTTGCTAAAGCCATAAATGTGGCTTAAAAGCAAAAGGACTTGGACCTTAGGGAAGCCCAAACCCAGGAGAGTTCTGGATGCCATAATCCATGGCTTCTTGGAAGTCCTCATAACTGTGTAACACTGGGATTTTCATAGTATTTGCACAGACATCTGCTACAGGGAAGAGTGAAGTGGTCTGGAAAAGAAGCTGCGGCTTTGGCTGAATTGCTGCTGGAGGAATTTCCCTCAGTCTAGTTCAGGGGTGGGCAATCTCAGTCCCCGAGGGCCGGTGTCCCTGCAGGTTTTAGATGTGTCCTCGAACCAACACAGCTGATTTAAATGGCTAAATTAGCTCCTCAACGGCTGTGTCCCAATTCAGGGTATGCACGCTTGAAGTACGCACACTACGCGTACTACGTACGGTGCGTACTACAAGTACGGGAAGTGCGGAAGTGAGAGGCTTGTGAAATGGGACGGTCTAGCCTTCGTCGCGCTGTTCAGGTTGCCTAGCAACCATGATACTAACCGCGAGAAACGTTTCATACAGCTTTGTGTGACAGAAATGAAGGAGAAAAAATGTTTTGTTGTTCATTCATTTTTGTCATGACATCACTTTGATTAGTTGAGACCACAGGACCGTAAAACATGATAGTTGGGCTTCATTTCTGTACTGAACAGTCATTTCAAGATTAGTTAGTAAATAATAATTAGCTAATGTTGTTCATGAGACTAAAGTCATCTCACTGTGGTAATGTTAATATAATACGGACAATATTATATGTATTGTCAGATTATATATATATATATATATATATTTCAGTTTTCAGTTTTATTTGTCATATGCAAGTTAGCACAGGGTCAACATCGCAATGAAATGTGTTTGACGAGCAGTGGTCTCTCAGCAGCATGATACAGTAGGAAAAAATATAATAAAATATAATATAATAAAATAAAATAACAAATAGAAAAATAGTAAAGAACAAAATATTAGAGAGACACGGTAAAAGAGAAAAGATGACTAAATATATATGTATCTATAAATATAAATATATGTACACTAGTGATTAAATAAGAAAATCTTGAAAAGAAATATGACGGGAGGGCAGATGGGATATTGCACAGGAATGAGCAGCAGAAATTTACAGTATTGCACTTTTTAAAAATAAATTACAATAACAATAAAGTGAAGTGACCAGTGCAGATTAATCAGAGTACTTGTGAAGCTGCAGGGTAGCTTCTGAGTGCTGTGTTGTGTGTGTTTAAGTGTTGTGGTTGAGGTGTCGTATGGCTTGATGGTAGAAACTGTTTTTAAGTCTTGTAGTCCGAGCAGACAGACTCCTGTAACGTCTGCCAGATGGTAACAAGGAGAACAGCTGATGTGCTGGGTGGCTGTGGTCCTTGATGATGCTGTGTGCTTTACGGAGGCATCGCTGGTGATAAATGTCCTGAATGGCAGGAAGCCTCGTGCCAGTGATGTGCTCTGCTGCCTTCACCACCCTCTGTAGTGATTTACGGCTGCTGGCAGAGCAGCTTCCGTACCAAACTGTGATGCAGCTCGTCAGCAAGCTCTCAATTGCACACCTGTAGAAATTTGAGATGATGCTGGCGTTCATGCCAAACTTCCTCAGCCTCCTCAGGAAGTAAAGCCGCTGGCGAGCTTTCCTGATAGCAGTGTCTGTGTGAAGGGTCCAGGAGAAGTCCTCAGTGATGTTGACTCCAAGGAACTTGAAGCTGCTGACCCTTTCGACCTTGACACCGTTGATGTGGATGGGCTGGTGTTCCCTGACTGGTCGTTTCCGGTAGTCCACTATCATTTCTCTAGTTTTGCTGATGTTGAGAGTCAGGTTATTTTCCAGGCACCACTCGTACAGTGCCATCACCTCCTCTCTATAGGCCGTCCATATATGTATATATACATATATACATATATGAGCTTGAACTCTGGGTCAAAGATGCAAGTAGCAGTTAATTATATTTCCTATCACCTTAAATCTTCACTCAAAGACAAGTATCTTTGACAGTGTATATATAGATGTATTATATATAAGAGACAAATATTGTTTTTTTTTAATATGTTGGCATTATTACATTTGGCTCAATGCTTATATATATGTGTAAAAAGAAAATGTACGAGCTGTGATAACCGTTTCTGATAGAATGAAGATCAGACTGATATATGAAATATTCCTTTATTGGGTGAGAAAATCAGACCATGTCATAACTGCTTTAAGTCATACAGAATAGATATCAGAGCCTTAAACAGGCTGACTTCTGCTAAATGGGTCAAACTGGGCAGAAAGTCTACAAACACATAACATCCTTATAGAATATGATGTAACACTATAGATCAACTTACCTCAGAATATATAAAGCATATAAACAATTACAGCAATATGATGCAACAAACACAGCAGTGCTACTAATCCAAAATACTCAAAGCTTCATAGAACTGAAACAAACATTTATTTTTAGCTCCATTCTGCTGCTGATACATACTTTAGGTTTCTGAATATTAAACTTGTTGCTGCCTTTCATAGTGTGTAACTTGAAGGCCCTGAGTACTTTCTCCCACACTGAAAACACTGGGATGATAACATTATTTGAACATTACCTAATAAGACTGATTCAGGACAGACAATTAGTTATTTTAAACTTTCCTAGCAGTCCTTCACAAACAGGGAACAGTCTGTCTATTCTCTCCATCTGTCAGCTGCTGCTGGCTCTTCCTCCTCCTCTTCCTCACACACTGCTGAGTTTGTCCTGGTGGATCATCAGGGGTGCAAAGCCTCACAGATGATGTGCAGCAGTGGGTCCCTCAGTCTGTCCTCACTCTGGACACTTGCAGTTGTCACACATGGAAATCAAATGTGTGATAAGCTGCAGGATTCAAACACAAGTGTAACTCATAAATACATGTTCATACTTTTATTCCACAATCAGAGAGAAAGAAACAGAGAGAGAGTGCAGGACAGACAGACAGGTGACAGTCTCAGGTGTATACACTGCTACAAAACAGCACAAGAGAAGGAGGATTTAGTGTTTGTGTTATTACGAGTGCTAAACAAGAAGAGTTCCCAGATGGTCCAGTGGACACATGTGTGACTCCTGTGATTAAAGCATCTTTCTTTCAGCTTAACGAGTGAACCGTCAGCTCGTTCAAACACACGTTAAAGTCCGTTTGGCTCGACACCACCGAACAGAGGCAGCAATATAACATAGCTAACATTAACAGTGCAGTGAATCCTGCTTGTGCCGTCATATTCAGGACTGCAAACCGAGCAGCATCACTGACTTTCAGCTTGTTGTGTTTGTGGATATATGACTGACTTTAATCATCCATAAAATCATCACATTCTCTGTAAGATTAAGGTCAGCTATATATATATTTAGAAGTAAAGACTTTAAAACCAAGTAAACGCTGAAAGTACAAACATCACTAATGTCACATAACTTTGCCGACATGTGGCCAACAGTAATGTTTTAATGTTCTTAAACATTCGTACATAAATAAGTGACATCATATTCAGTACTTACTTTTGACAGTTCACTCTTCGGCCGCTCCCTTCTGCCGTATTTTGCGGCAAAATTATCCACACCCACCGCCGCGCTATGGATTGTGGGATATATGGGGCCACGAAGCGTGCACCGGACCACGCTTGATATTTGGGGAAATTGACGGCGCATTTGGAGTATGCATTTGAAGTACACTTTGGGACAGCCGTCGTCGCGTGGCGGTGACGTAATCGCACTTGAAATGCGTACTTCAAGCGTGCAGACCCTGAATTGGGACACAGCCAACATGTCCTGAAGTTCTCCAGAGGCCTGGTAACGAACTAATCATGTGATTCAGGTGTGTTGACCCAAGGTGAGATCTAAAACCTGCAGGCACACCGGCCCTCGTGGACTGAGATTGCCCACCCCTGCTCTAAGGGTTAAGAGATATCAGAAATCTTGTATTTAAAATAAATTAGGGAAGTACAATGAGGAATGAGAGAACTGACAGCTTTTATTTTAATAATCCTATCTCAGTTCTTTTAACTCAAAGTATCAGAAAATAAGTTGGTGAAATCTGGACGGATGAGTTTACTGTCAGCATTTTAATCATAAGTTTAAAGGCTGTAGGTTGCAGCCATTGCTCTAACACTGTGTATTAATGTACAGGGCTCAGTGCTGGTTCTAATTTCAAGCTTTTCTTTGTGGAATAATTTAGAAATTCATATTTTATTGCACAAATCATTATTTAAGGGAGAATCCTTTATTTCTATGTGTGTGATTCTTGCAGTCCTCCTTAAGAATCCCACCCGGGTGTAACATTGTTACAGAGAGACGAGCGTCAGGCTGTTCCAATTCTCAGCACCGCTCTTCTCTTTTCCTGAGTTCTTAATTCTCCTTCCCACGATGACGTTTTCATCGAGGCAAAGAAAAACAAGTTAGGAAACACCCCACGTGGTTACGCTGCGCTGCTGAGTCACGTGACCGTACAGCAACGAATCACAGCAGAGCAGGAAGAAGGGGCGGAGCAAAGTGTGTGTGCAGGAGAGGAGTCGAGCAGAGAGAGCTCCTTTTTCATGAAACGGGAGTAAAGTCGTGAACTCAGAGGAAAGAAACAAATTAAAGTATCGATCATATACCACTACCAACGTCCTGATCGATACGTGCATCGATCTGCCCACCCTTGTCTCCTGGATCGTAGCTGAGATCAGCGTGAATCACGTGGGTCTCTGCTCCCTGATCTGTTTGCTGTGTTTGGAAAGAGTTCCAGCTTCATCACGGAGTTTCTCTCGGTTTGTGGGCTCATCTAAAGGTAAGCACCGAGCTAACTTTACTGTGAGTTCAGTTCATGTTGAGTTTAGCTCCTGAATGAGGTCTTCTGCTGCTCTCCTCGGTGTCTGTTCACAGTTTATTGTCAACACGTTGAGAGAAGAGTGAGAGAGTGTTTGGAGAAAAACACCAACTAATCATTAGCTCAGCATGCTGGGAGAAGTTGAGCGTTTGCTGGCAGAAAGTTGGAGCTGAAAAGTCTTTTCATTGTCCCTGCAGCTGTTTTTCTGCATGCACCAAACCTCTACAGCCTCATTTCTATTTGAAGTGATAACAGGAAATCAGAGCGATCTGCTGCAGTATCAGGGTCACAATAAACTTTATTGTCCAGCTGCTGTGGATGAACACATGAGAGGACGTGAACTCCTACAAAGTCTCATTTTCAGTGGCGGTCCTAGCCTGTTTGGCGCCCTGGGCGAATACTCCCTCTGCCCCCTGCCCCCCCCCCCCCCCCCCCCCACACACACACACACACACAGACAAAACATATTAAGGACTGTACATTAACATAAAACTGTTGTACACACACACATATGAAGAGAGAGAGAGTATGCATAGTATGCAAACGGCTACCAAACAGCCATCATAATTCGTCATACAATGAGAACAGGACAAATCGACAATTGACAATGACTAATTAATATTAAAATCTGTAACATAATGTATTGTTTGGAGTTTAGTCTGTTACTGTTACTATTTTTACCATTTCTTCTTGGAGCAACTGTAACCCACATAATTTCCTTAGGGATTAATAAAGTATTCTGATTGTTTCAGGATGACCTGCCATTATCCAATGACACATCTGGTTACCTGTATCTTTTGCTCGTTTCTTCTCCTCTTCTTTTCTCTTTTTTCTAAACTGAGCACCTGATGGCTTTGAACTTTTCTTGTCCATCTTCCATTGGTTTTTATTTTGCACTCCAGTATGAACACCCATCCCTCAATCCGAGGATCACCACAACATAACCTAACAGACCTACACCTTAGTTCACAGATTAACTTTGTCTAGGGTTTATTTCTGAGATTTCACACAACCCAGGATTCAAATCATGAATACATAATGGGTTTGGATTTACAACATTATAAATGAAATGTGCTCTATTTGGAAGTAGCCGGCCCCCTCCCCTTTCAACGGGTTGTGTGTGAGACTTTAAATCATCAAACTGTAAATTATAAATTGTTATTGATCCATTTACCCCGAGTCCTAAAGTGTATATTTATTTTCTTACTCTTCTTATATTTATTGTTTGTTTACTTGCACTGCTGTAACTGGAGCCTCGTCGTCTCGTCTCTCTATATACTGGACTGTATGTAGTGGAGATGACAATAAAGTTTATAATAATAATGGATTGCATTTATATAGCACTTTTCGGGACCCCTCAAAGCGCTTTACAATACCACTATTCATTCACTCTCACATTCATACACCGGTGAAGGCAAGCTACAGTTGTAGCCACAGCTGCCCTGGGGCAGACTGACAGAGACGAGGCTGTCATATCGCGCCATCGGCCCCTCTGGCCAACACCAGTAGGCGGTAGGTGAAGTGTCTTGCTCAAGGACACAACGACCGAGACTGTCCGAGCCGGGGCTCGAACCGGCAACCTTCCGATTACAAGACGAACACCCAAGTCTTGAGCCACGATCGCCCGTTTGTTTACTTTGACTTCAGCAGCGAGCAGGCGCACCGAGAGCTCTCGCGCTCACTTTTTGCATACAGAATTTCGAAAAAACATCGGTGCAAATTATAACTCTGTATCATAATGTCTGCTGTTTTCATGTTTGTTGGTTTGTTTTTATTTTGTTTTATTTTGCGAGTTGGTTATTAGATGCTGCTCCAGCCGGTCAGAGAATCCCCCGCCGCCCTGCCCTCTCCTCTCTGTGCCGCAAGCAGCAGGCGCACCTCGCAAACGGAGGGCGCCCTTACTCCCAGCAAATGGGCGATAGAAAACCGATCGGTGCCTATGCCATCCCCACAATGCGCTGGCTGATGTCGGGGCAGCATGAGTACGAGCATTTTTTTTGCCCGTGATGCCGCCCCCCACCACGATGCCGCCCCGGGCAACCGCCCATGTCGCCCATATCTAAAACCGCTACTGCTCATTTTAATGAGTCTGGCTGCTGTAAAGTGATGCACAGGAAGATGTTAACAAAAACTAATGAAACCGAGATGAAAGTAAACAGTGTTCATATTTGAAAGTACAGAGAATAAAAATATTGTGGTGGTTCTCAGTCATCCAGGTCATTGTAGTCTAAAGAGCTTGGAAAGAAAAGCATCTGGACTTCTTTAAATTGCTTGAAGACGTTTCACCTCTCATCCGAGAATCTGCTTCAGTTCTAGGTTCTAGGGTCAACGACACCAACTGTCTGCCATCTATCGTCCAGTTCTTAGATCCCTTCCCAGATGCCTTAACACCCACTCACATCCTGGGCCATCTGACCTCAGGAAATCACATGATAGGGTGGGGCCAATGAGCTCACCTGAAACCTTGGCTGATTGTAACCTACACCCGTTTTCACACCTTGGCTCATGAGATTAGGTAGAGGATCATTAGGGGGTCCATTGTCCCTCTCGGGGGGATACTCCCACAGGGCTTACGGTGTGTTCACATTAAGCGCGATAGACACGACCAGAGCATCAGGTGTAAAATCAATGGAGAAGCGCGATCTCGTGAAAATTCAGAAGCAGATTTGCGTCATGAAAACGCGCCAGTCGCGCTACTTTGATGCGCAAATAAAAATACGCGCGTCAGTTTTTGTGTTGCATTTTGTGCAGTCGCGCGTATCGCGTCTGCCGCTCGAGTTGGAAAAATCTGAACTCCAGCGTCAATTCGCGCCGTGACAACCAATCAGGAGTCTGGTGACGTGGCTCTCAAAGGGGCAGGTCCAGCCAAATCCCTTCATTCTTCATTCAATATGGAGGAAAGGCCAATCAACGCTGTAGCAAACCACCCGGAGCTGTACGACACCAGCTGCTTTCTGTACCGAGACATAGGGCTGTTCGATATAACGATATATATCGGATGACGATATAAAAACGTCTATCGTTTCATTTTACGCTATCGTTTGTTTTGTGGTGTCGCAAAATAAACTGTTTACGGCAATATTTTTCACCATTTTGATGGTCACTGTAGTGGCTATATTAATTTCTTATATTTCTCTCTTTCTCTTATATTTAAAATAACCACTCTACGGTCGGACAAGCGCCTGTTTTTATGCGTTGTTGTTAGCAACAACGACAGTAAAACCATTGTGTGTCCACTTGTTTATTTTCCACATAAACCTTTCACAATAAAGCTCAAGATCCTGTTGAGAGTTTTCAAAAGTAACTGAATCACATGAAAGATGCAGAGTATTTACGCCTGAGAAGCAAAAATGAGCCGTCAGGTGCTAAAAAATAAGCCTTAGACTCAAACGTTAGAACAGGCTTTTCCCCGCAGCACGCTGTGTAATTAATACTTACAAAGAAAACGGCGGCCGTTACAACTTCTGTCTAAAAATGTATAATTTCATACATCGTTAAAACACTCGACTCCAGGTACATGACACCCCGCTGGAAACACTTCACGCAAGTCGAGCTGCCCGAGATTCACAGAATTTACAGAAAATGTAAAAATTTTTGTGATTTATATCGTTATCGTGACGATAGATGTCTTATATCGGGATATGAGATTTTGGTCATATCGCACAGCCCTACCGAGACAGGAATAAAAGGACCGAGCTTGGAGGAAGATATGTGAAGAGATCGGGCAACCTGGTGAGTTCATTCATTTCTCTTTTGAATTTTTTGACTGACCCGGGGAAGCCGCACAAAAGCTAGCAAGCCCGCCTCCTGTTCCGCTATTTTCCCACTGATGTACAAATACCTTTCTGCTCTTATGCATGTTGTCATATAGGAATATATTTTTTTGTTTATTAATAAACAGGACACAGTGGTCCTGCTGTTCATCCGTCAATGCCTCGCTTTTTCGCAGATTTTTTTATTGCACAGTACAGCTTTCAACAATGCGCATTGCATTCTGCAGCCTGACTGACAAATCTCCTCCGTGTTGTGTCTCCTGCGCTTGCCAAATTGATCATATTTGGTTTTGATAACCATCACGTCCAATAGAAAAAACAGCACAAAAACACCCATAACTATGACCCTCATTTGGAAATAGACACCTGCACCGCGAGGGAAAAAGGCGCACAAAAGTGGCGCACAGACCAAGAAAAAATGCGGCATAATAATACTTTTACGTTTTGAAATCTGCGAAGGTTTGCACTTTGAGAATCAACTTGTGAGAACTGTGACTAATCTTCATGTGTGTGGGGAAAAAAGTGTATAAAGTGCATGGCGAGGGGCTAGTTATTCTGACAACCCCTGCTGCAATAAATGAGAGACCATTGTATATACTTTCTCTATGACTATTGTTTTCAACCTGTTAACATTTAATATTGTCTTGACAGAGCCAACTGATTCTGCAGCAGAGCATCCCCTGTTGCTTCTCCTGGCTCTCCAGTCCCTCTGCTCCTCCTGCTGCACCCACAGGTATGTACAGCAAGCACTGATAGCTTTTTACTCGCTTGAATTCCCTTGTGATCACCTTTACTAAATATCTACAACCAATCTGATTGTATCCTGTTTTTTTTTTTGTTTTTTTTCAATGTTGAAAATGAAAATCTAGTAGCAGCCTTCTCATTTCTTTGTGTTGTTTTGTGCTGTGTTTTACAGGCCCACAGAAGAGGACAGCTCCCAGGCGGACGAGGGACGGGTCCCAGGACGGTCCATCGGTGGTGGAGCTGGCCATCCTGGAGTCCCCGAAGAGGCCACACCAGTCTCCAACAGAACATTTCCTCCTCAGCCTTGTTCCTGCTCTGGGGTGCATGCCGCCTCAGATGAGAGTATTAGTGAAATTTCAAATTTATAAATTAGTTTTTGAAAACAGCACAGCTCTGTTCAATTGGGAGACATTGGACCCGAGCAATCAGTAGTTTTCTGATGAGGCAGCAGGCTCTCCAGGGCAGAAACAATGTTCTTATTTTTCTCCTCCTTCTCCCTGAGGCTCTTCCACTTAAAGCTGGGTCCTTTTTATTCCAGTCTCTCTGTAAATAGTTATTTTGTTTATATTTATGTTTAATGTTTTTCTGTTTGAGAATTTTAATATTATTTGAAATAAATTTTTGTAATGACTAATGTCTCAGTTCTACTACACAGCAAATATTGGCACACAACTTGACACATGTAGAATTTATTTTATATTATACTAATGAAAAAATATACTAATATATAGCAACATAGTGAAGACCAATTATTTAAGAGAATAAAGAGAGGTTAGTTTATTTTGGAGTAGAGCTCCATTTATTAAGAATTTTTTAAAAAGGCAGAAACGCTCTTTAAAGGTTTGTGGGTGGCTCAGAGCTGTTGTGGGGAAGTCACTGGGTCTTCAAACAGGCTATTCTTTTGGCTGCCAAGACGCTGCTCCCTCTGCCGAGAAGTTGGCCATGAACTTCTCCCTCACCAGGACAGCCTCGCTGGAGGAATTGTTGGCTGCTACACGACCCAGGCCTGTTTTGAAAAATTAACCTGTGATAAGACATATCAAGATAGAATTGTTATTATCATATAACTAAAGATGAACCAAACTGTTCACAATGTTATCTAGCTCTCAGTTTTGAAAAGGCTGGTGACCCCTGTTATAGAGTCTGACAGCTGCAGGGATTATATACAAATATTCAACTATACCAGAATTAACCCAGGTCTAAATTTAAAAAAAAAAGAAAAAAAAAAAGGAGTGAGTATCACTACAAAGATTAACCCACAGTGGTCCTCATACCACAGTTTGATATCACCAAACACAGAGAGCATACATTGATATGACACCACAGCCATGCTATCATTGCTAACACTGATAACAGCATAAATCGAACTAAATCAGGACTTGATGAGACCTTTCGAGTATTACTAGAAATATTATAACAGTCATCTCCATACCACAGTTTGCTATCAGTAAACACCAATAGGAAATCCATGTTAGCAGTGTATAAACGGATAGTTTAGCATATATTAGCACAGGTTTCAATAAAGGACTACCGTATTAAACACTTCTACTAACCGCAGGCAGATGGACAGGCGATCTGCAGGTGGGATTGAGCGCCTGTAGTTGGTGTCTAGACGGGCGATGCTTGGACTGATGCGGGACAGCAGGTCCTCAAACTGGGTGAGGGAAAGACGGTGGTACCGCTGAAAGCGGCCATCATCCAGGCGCAGCTCCTGGAGCAAGTGGTGAAACTCCCCAAACTGCTCACGCCTCTGGAGGACCTGATGGGCTCAGGTACGGTGAGGACGTCCTTAACGCCGCTGCTCTGCTCTCCACAGTAAATAGAGGAGGGAGACTCTCTCTTCAAACGCTAGCTCGACAGCTGCCATCTTGCAAACATACCGTCTGGCACAACTTCCTCCCACATTTCCCCTTCAATAATTCACGTTGGACATGCGTCGAGGTGCGAATTTGCACGCGTCAAGCTAGGGGGGTCTGGCGCGTTTTGGTCGCGTCTATCGCGTTCGGTGTGAACACACCGTAAAATCTAGGACTCTCCACCATTTGAACCTAGAACTGAAGAAGCTTCTCACACAAGAGGTGAAACGTCTTCAAGCAACTTAATGAAGTGGTGATCATGTCCAGGCCATGTTTTATAATCACGGGGGTTGAAGGTGAAGGTGTTGAAAGTTGGGTGGGGGAGTAACAGGTCATTGTTGGTAGAATCCACAGCAGGAACTGTTCAGTATCAGTGTACATGTGTGCGTGCGTTTCAGGATGTGTGTCCTGTGTTCAGCCTGAGAAAGTGGCCTTCCGCCTATTAGGCGAAGATCAACAGTCCGCAGCCTACTCAGGTGGCAATGAAGAATCAGGCAAGAGAGTCAGCTCATTCTCGTTATCATATCTGAGGGAAGAATTGTTGTTGTTCTCCTTGGCATCAGCCTCCAAGCGTTGTTAGCCTCGGCCTTCAAGCGTCCAGCTGGCGCCTTCGGGGTGGGGGGTAGCTGCATGAGAAATCATGGTTATGTTGTTTTCGGACCAACAGACTGCATCAATTTTACAGTTGTTCTTAATGTCCATCACTGGTCTCCAGGTGTATCTCCTGTTTAAGAGCCGTGAGCTCCTCCAAGATCTTTCCCATATTTTGTTCAGTAAGAACAGCCCAAGCACTCACAGCTCTTCCCATACTTTCGATCATAGCGGCTAGCCTTGTGCGGGTTTGAACAGCAGTCACCGCTTTCTTCAATTTCCGATAAGCCAGGGCCATGCCAGCTCTGATCAGCAAGAACCCTGTTATCATGGTTCCAAATAGGTAGATGTCTTCAATATCCTCGATAGACAGTCCCGCTAGGCACACAACATGCCACTTCTGCCACCCGTCCATCGTGTATCCAGCAGGGAATGTCCCTTCAGGACACTCAGGCTCTCCTGAACCCAGGCTTCTCGTTGAGAACAGAGTGTCAATTGCGTTAAGGGACCAGTTAATCAAATTCATAGTTCTTCTTTAGGTTTTAGAGAACAAGAGTGAGAATGAAACGCTCTCTCAGGGTTTGACTCAGACAAGACCAGACAAGGACATAGAAGCAAGCGAGCAGGGAAGATAACGGGGAGGAGAGCGTGAAAGATACGTCCGTCTCCTCTGAGAGCCAAAGTGAAAAAAAGAAACTGTCTCCCCTTTAGCTTAGTTGTCAACCGGAGCTGGTCAGTATTCTAACTCACCCTGGTGTGTGATGCTGTGCAGCTGTCCTCACAGACGCTGATGTCACAGGACGTCACAGCATCTCTATAATAATCCAAACTGTTGGTAACAATCCTGAAAACCTCCCAGTCGGTGTAGTCCAGACACACCTGCAGATTCTCCACAGCCTCATCAGTCCACTGCTTCAGTGTCTTCACAAAAGCTTTAGAGAGTTTCAGTTTGTGCCTGTTTGCAGGGATCAAGTGAACCATGACATGGTCTGAGAATCCTGATGCAGTGTGAGATGATGACCCTCTTACTATCAGCTCACCTTTTGTTTTGTAGTGTTTTTTCTTCCTTTTCTTTAAATTAAATCTGTGAGGTTCAAATGAAGCACCAAACTACAGTTACTCAGTCAGTGGAGGTTCAGTAGTGCAGTTTTTCACCGTCATTGTTAACTGAAGGCTGACACACTGACTGAAGACATTTAGTTTGAGTGGATTTGAGCTTTCCATCTCAGCTTCTTTTGGTCAAAGATGAAATGCATATAAATATATTTTGTGTTCCAGCTGATCATCAGGAGGAGACGAGCCATTTAGACTCAGCTCAGCCACTACAGAGGAAACAATGACTTCAACCCAAAAGGTGAGCAATAATATCACCAGAAGGTGGTGGTAACACACCTACAATGTGTTTGTTGACATCTTTGATTCCACTAATGGAGTTTCAGTTTGTTCCACGACTTCATTTCACTCACTGCCTCTGTTTGTATCTCTGTCACTGCAGGACCAACATGGAGCGAGAAGTCAGCGCTCTCAGGAGGCTGACAAACCTCACAGAAGAAAGGGAGAGAAAAAATACAGCTGTGATGAGTGTGGAGAGGATTTTACCCGGGCTGGAAGCTTAAAAACACACCAACTCATCCACAGTGGAGTTAAAGCTTACAGCTGTGAGTCGTGTGGAAAATCTTTTACCCAGGCTGGACACTTGAAACGACACCAGCTCACCCACAGTGGAGTCAAAGCATACAGCTGTGAGTTGTGTGGAAAATCTTTTAACCAGGCTGGACACTTGAAAAGACACCAACTCATCCACAGTGGAATTAGACCGTACAACTGTGACTTGTGTGGAGAGTTTTTTACCCAGACTGGAAGCTTAAAACGACACCAGCTCATCCACAGTGAAGTTAAACCGTACAGCTGTGACCTGTGTGGAAAATCTTTTACCCAGACTCAAAGCTTAAAAACACACCAACTCATCCACAGTGGAGTTAAAGCGTACAGCTGTGATCTGTGTGGAAAATCTTTTACCCAGGCTCGACACTTAAAAACACACCAACTCATCCACAGTGGAGTTAAAGCGTACAGCTGCGATCAGTGTGGTAAAGCTTTTACTCACAGTAGCCACTTACGGCTTCATCTAGTTACCCACTCTGGAATTAAGGCGTACAGCTGTGACATTTGTGGAAAAACTTTCAGTCGCCAAGGGGACCTAAATATCCACCTCCGCATTCACACTGGACATGATGTTTACTGCTGTGATCAGTGTTGGAAACCGTTTACAACAGATGCACAGTTACAAAGCCACATGTTTACCCACACTGAGGAGAGACCTTATAAATGTGACCTGTGTGAGAAGACTTTTAAATCTCCACGTTACCTGAAAATACACCAAGAGATCCACACCAGAAAGAAACTCTACAAGTGCAGTTACTGTGTGGTATGTATTTATATTTTTATCTTCTAATTTCAGTGTCACTGTTTGGCTCATTAAATTGTGTTAGCATGTTAGTAATTCTACTGGACTCAATGGCATCTACTGGAAGTAGAGGAACCCTGTAAAATAAATATATTCATTTCCAAATAAAGAACAGATCTTAACATAGTTACAATATGGCACTTTTAAAAATTTATTTCTGAGATTTGTGGTATTTCCACAGTATATTTCCTCCTTTTTGCACATGGACATCTGGTTTTAGGTGTGGTCTCACCTAGGGTTGGGCGATATGGCCTAAAATCCATATCGCGATATAATTTGAAGCACGTGCAGTAACGATATATATCGCGATATATTCTTTTCTTCTGTATAACGTATTTTTTACACTATAAGGCACACTTAAAATCCTTTAATTTTTTTCAAAAATCGAGTGTGCCTTATGTATGAATTCTGGTTGTGCTTATTGACCTCGAACCAATTTTGGCGTGCAGAAATCTGTTAAAAAATGTTTTAATGGATTGTCAGAGCATTACGGCTGCCATAGTGAGGAGCTTCGCGGAGTAATCTGTGTGCAAAACTCCGTCCGCTTCAGGTCCCAAAGTCAAATGAACACTGGGAGTTAAAAACAGTCTAAATTCTTTCATCTATAATAAAATCATCAGCGTTGCTGCTTTAGCAGGTGTAACAATTAAGTTTAACATCCATGCATCCATGAAAACAGAATTTATTAAATTTAACGGAGTTAGAAGTTAGCAGGAAGTTAGCTCGCTAGTTTCCACCTAAACATGACATACCATGTTCTGACAGTGATTTTTGAAACTAATTAAAAGTACAGCTCTGCTATCACTTCCAACATAAATAAAGACAGAAAACTAAACAGCAGTGACGTTTGTAGGGTTACTGAAGTTGGACTACCTGGTATATAATGTTGTGCTACGTGATTGCTAGCGACACAGCTATGTTAGCATAACATTAGCACAGTGAAGCTGGAGGATGAACGCCAACTATTTTTTCCACTCCATAACAGTTAACGTGAGGGATTCTGGTGGTTAGGGACAAATGCAATCGCATAGCAGTTTTTGGCTTTCCCCATATTTCAAAAGAGCTTCATCTCTTTGCTATGACTGTCGCCCGGCATAATTTGCAGATGATAAGGGTTGTAGCCGCTGCTATGCTTTCGACCAAAACAGGCGCAGCTTGATGACATCATTAACATGCGCTATCGCGATAGAGCGGTATAGTCAAAATCTCTATCGTTGGCCAAATTTATATCGTTTCTATCGTATATCATTTATATCGCCCACCCCTAGTCTCACCCTCAGTGGAGTCTCAGTCCCAGCTCACTTAACTCTCACTTCCAAGTTTCATACACGGCAAAAAAAGAAATATATTTAAAAATCTCCTGAAATTTCCTTTCCTACTAATTCGTGTGAATGTGTGAGTAAGGTATGTTGTATAAGGTGCTTTGAGTGCTCAGAGTAGAAAAGTGCTCTATATGAACCAGTCAATTTTACTTGTATTCACTAACTGAACAACAGGAGGGTCATCTAACTAAAACCAATCAGTGTATCCCACCTGACCCCCTCAGAATCAGCTGACTTTTAATAGTCTCCAAGTTTTATTTACTTGTCCTCAAAGTATGGTGAGAGTCTGTTTGCAGCCAGGGTAGCAGTGCTTCTTGCTGTTCCTCTGACTTACACTGTCTTTGTGTCTTTGTTTAGAAGCAGAGCGACACAGATGGATCCAGTTCTCAACCCTGTCATCACTGTGGAGGTGGGAAAGCGTTTCGTTGCGACCTTTGTGGAAAAACTTTCAATCAGCAGCGAAACCTAAAAATGCATCAGCGTAGACACACTGAAGACAAAATGATCTACTGTAAAGAATGTGGAAGAGGCTTCCCCACTCAATCTGATTTTAAACAACATGAAATCTTCCACAGTGGTGTTAAAAAGCACGCCTGTAACCAGTGTGCATACTTCTCCACCTCTGCAGGTCAGCTTAAAAGACATAAACGAGTCCACACAGGAGAGAAACCATACAAGTGTAGACACTGTAACAAAAGGTTCTCACAATCGAGCAGTCGTAACCTTCATGAACGTACACACATTGAAGGGAACTTCAGCTGTGACCAGTGTGACAAGAGCTTCAAGAATATCAGTTCATACTCCAAACACAAACGATCCCATTCTCATTATTCATTATCTGCTCTGTGCAAACAGAGTAAGCGTGATCATGAAATCATTCCTATTACTGAATCACAATGACTCTGCAGAGACAGAAAGTTCCTCTTCTGGTTTCAGGGTCAGACTTAAAAACCTTGAGATCAGGCTCCACAGAGTTCAGATGGAATCTCCTGTAAAGAGTATCAGCTGATGTCACACTTGGATCTCATGAGGTAGCTCTGATTTCTGGACCTGCAGTAAATAATCCTGAATCTTAAATTTAATAAGCTGCAAGTATAGATGTGTACATCAAGTTTTTGTGTTTTAATTTTAATGCATTTTATTGCTCTGAAATGCTATTCCTTTTTACATAATTCCCCCTCAGAAAACAGTAGTGTTTAGTTGTAGTACTTGTATTATAAAGTTATAGAAATATCTTTTAAAGTCAGCTGATAAGTGTCAGTCTTGGTAGCCGGGGATCGGTCTGCCAGGGCCTCCGCTCCTGGCCACCCCCTGACTCACATTGCACCCGACCCCTACGGTGCCTCCTGTGGGTGGTGGGCCTGCAGGAAGATGGGCCCCTGTCCCTTTTTCGGGCTGTACCCGGCCGGGCCCCATGGACTAAGGCCTGGCCAGCACACGCTCGCCCTCGGGCACCCTCCCCGGGCCTGACTCCAAGGCGTGTCCCCGGTAACCATATCCCAGGCAGGGTGAACTGTTCCCTCGATGGTCTTTTCATATGGTCTTCTGAATTGCTCTTTGTCTGGTCCCTCACCCAGGACCAATTTGCAATGGGAGACGCTACCAGGGGGCAAAAGCCCCCAGACAACATAGCTCCTGGGATCCCTGGGAGACACAACCCCCTCCACCACGATAAGGTAGCGATTCGCAGAGAGAATCAGCACTTCCGAATTTGAGGCCATGAGCCTCAGCCGGAAAGGGGTGGAGTGCCCTGGGCGAGGTTTTCCAGGCTTGTCCCACCTGGAGGAGGCCCCGGGGCAGACCCAGGACACGCTGGAGAGATTATATCTCTCGGCTGGCCTGGGATTGCCTTGGTGTTCCCCTGGATAAGCTGGAGGAGGTGGCTGGGGAGAGGGAGGTCTGAGCTTCACTGCTTGGGCTGCTGCCCCTGCGACCTGGCCCCGGATAAGCGGAAGAAAATGGATGGATGATAAGTATGTGCAGTTTAAAGTTTCAGAGCTGGTTAGAAATGCACAGCAGCACCGAGCAGTGTTGCACATATATTAATAAATAGAATTTGGCCCATTTTTCCACTCTATGTAACTTTGATAATCAAATCACCAGAATAAATAAGTGATTTCATGAAGCATTAGTGTGCCATTTTCATGTTATATTTTCACTATTCTTTATAGAGCTCCATCACCTTTTCTCTGATAATCTCTGTGATTGGAGAAGGTGAAGCTAACTTGATCTATGTTGCGCAGATGAAAAGTGAAATGACACGTGAAGGAGTTCTGAAGTACAAATATATGTGCACTGTGTGTAATGGGACTTGGCACGACTTTTAGGTTGAGAGATTTACTAAACATGTGGGTGAGTGGCTGTGTTTTCATCTGCCTGTGGTGTATCTCCTGGATCCGGCCTATGGCAGAGCCCTTCTCGATTTTTCTCCCATCGGCACTAATTAACAGGGCTGCATTTAAGCCCTCTGTGGCTGTCTGTCCTTCCCCAGCCCATTAACTACCTGTAATGGAATCAGTTCTCATGTTCCTTGTGAGTGTCTATGCTTTTGATTGTTAACTCACCCTGTTTTCCTTGTGTCTACATCTCTTATAAAACCACTGTTCAGCCTTTCAGCAGCTTGCACCCTTGCTCTGGATTAGTTGCAGGCTACAGCTAAGATCATCCACATGCTGGTTGAAATCCCTGATCGTTAAGAGTTTATCCAGTTTAATGAAGGAAGATGAAAAGTCTGGAAAAATCTGAATGAAAACACCACCAGGGCTGGGAGGGCAGTAAATTAAAACACAGTAAAATATATTTGATGAACCAATCTGAAGTAGTGACTCAAAGGAGTGCAAAGTCTCAGAGTCCATTGCTCTGCAGGAGAAACTGTCCCACCGAACGAAGAGTCCTGACGAAATAACAGCCGACCGGGCAGAACTCATTAAGGTGGATTAATGGGCCTTTCTCAGTTCTCAAGTACGTGAGTCTGTACTCGCGTTCTCGGCAAATCCGGACTAACCAAGAACGCATGGGAGTACGGACTCGCGATTTGTACAATTGGAACAACAGCGTACTTGATGATGTCACAGGTTCGGAGTTTTTACTGCCGTCCCCTCTTAATTTAACTGTGATTAATATGTTATGAAGCTTAACTTTAATCTCAGCCAAACCGATTTACTCAAATAAAACTCTGAAATAGACCAAACATTAAGATTTAAAAATCTAAGAGACTTGTATATCATGTTTAACCTGAGTAGCAAAAGGCCGAGGGGGGTTGAAAATGATGTGTGGGAGTCTGTTCTCACCGGGCTCTAGTGATCCTTGACCTCGCAGTCTGCTATCAAGCTGGTTGGTAACAGGCATCTCCGGAAATGTTTAAGCACTTTTGGAAATATGTGATATCTTGATAAATCAAGCAGATATTGGAAGTTTACACAACTACATTCTCTCCTGAAAATAACTTAAAAGTTTATTTTGTGACCCAGAAAGACTAATATTTAAAAAAAAATTTGCCACGCTCCTCCGCCGTTGCCGTGTTTAAATTTTGGACGAAATGCATTCTGGGATATTTAGCTGTACCAAGTCCACACAAGTCACCACCAATGCATGCTCGATAAAACAGGCGGAGCACATCCAGGACTTTTTTGCATTCTCTGCTTGATGCACATGTCACTGTCACTACCCAATCAGAAACCCGATCGGTGCCACGCATGTGCGAAAGGCCCATACTTCCGCTCATTTTATGATAGTTATGGGTCAGAGTATCTGTTAAGATGTTAACAAATAATAAGTATCTCTTAAAATGTTTGCAATAATGAAACATTTCAATTTAATGTAGAAAAAAACGAAAAAAAAAAGATAGCCACAGATCAGGACTCCCCGATCCTTACTGCACATGTGCAAAGTCAGACCATACAAATTGGGTCTACCCAATTCGTACCGCGCATGTGCAGATGTTTTCTTCTTCTTCTGTTTCTTTTAATGGCAGTTTACTCACCAGTGTACGAGGATACTGCCACCTGCTGACCGAGCGAATGAACCCTATTGTAAACTGAACTAGGCGTGTTAAATTTGATTTAGTGGTAGTCGAGTGTGTTTATGCTTGTCTGTGCGGAGAGGATTATTGGAATAGTGATGATGATTTCCGCTATCACTGTCAACTGTCAGTAAACACTTAATCTGGGTGATGAATCTTCATGTGACATATTACTAGATCTGTATTATAAAGTCTGTAATTAGGCGCCATTCTTCTTATTTTACGGCGTTGTTGTTCAATTGGGGGACGCTCTCTGTTGAGGAGAAAAGCATGAATTTGTTTGTATACGGATTATCCGTTGTTTAAATGTCCCGGGCAGTCGAAAAGGAGGCAGAGCTGTTGAGAAATGCTAGGAGCTAACTGGGCGCTAACCGTGTCACTCAAAATATTGGCAAAGAGAAGAAATGACGTAAGATTTGCGCATGCGTGGTATGGATCGGGTAGTGACAGCGTACTTTGAATTGGAACAATACTTGGTCTCCAACTGATGACATATCACGAGCAGAGATGGGCAGTAACACGTTACTGTAATCCAATTACTTTTTTCAAGTAACGAGTAAAGTAAGGGATTACTATTGCAAAAACGGTAATTAGATTACCGTTACTTTCCCGTAGGAACGCTGCGTTACTGCGTTACTAAAACCGTGAGTTTTTTTTGCAAGAATGTCTCATGACAGTGACGTAAGCGAGTGCGACGTTCATGACAACAGCTGTCTGCAGATCAACAATGGATAATATATCGACTGTGCGAGAGAGTATGAGCATGCAGCGTTTAAAGCGTGGAAGTACTGACCTTACTTTAAGTTTGATTCCATAAAAAGTGACAAAAACATTAGTGTCCGTTGTGCGTGGGAAGAAAACTTCTTTTTACAGCAAAAAAAACCCTCCTAAACTTCCAAGCAAGCACTGAGTGCGCTACGACGTAATGGGAAATTCACAGAGAAACTAGCGGAGTCTTCAACTGACCGCTGTGGCACACCTGCACCAGGGAACACCTCCGCCTACCCCACTCCTGCTTTACAGGTGAAAATACAGCAACAGGACCGCTGATTCTTTGACTTTATTTATTTTCTGCTGTGTTTTACTTGCATCTATTTGAAAGAGTGAGTGTAAACACAAAAAAAATTATTTTATTTTATGTGCTGGAATGTGCAGAAAATAGGTTTAAATGTTAAACAAATTTCTTCCAGTCAGAGAATGTTGCATATAATTAAATTTTTGCTTGATGCATAAAGTTAAAAGATTAAAACTAATAAAACAAGTTTTAAAAAGAGACTTTTCCATTTGATTACATTTTGTATGATGAATTATGCAGAAAAAGTAGAATTGGGCTGAAAGAAAAGCTCTACAGAGGGTTGTGCGATCAGCTGAGCGCACCATCCGCTCCGAGCTCCCTGACTTGCACTCAATCTACAGCAGGTGGTGCTGGACCAAGGCCAGAAAGATCGTGAAGGACCTCAGCCATCCCAACAACGGACTGTTCTCTCTGTTGAGGTCAGGAAAGCGATTCTGCTCCCTGAAGACCAACACAGAGAGACTGAGGAGGAGCTTCTTCCCGCAGGCGATACGGTCTCTCAATCACAATCACACCACCACATAGAACAGACCCACACATATTATTCTTACACACACACTGGACAGTCTGGACTTTGTTTACACTTAATCACTTTAAGCATATTTGCACTGCACAAGACACCTACAATGTGGTTTGCACAACACTGGACATTATATTTCTTCATTTCCATTTAATACTGTACAGCTGCTGTTATTGTATATATATTTATATTTCTTCATACATTCTTATATATTTCCATACTGTGTATTGTGTATTTTGTTGTACAGTTACTTTATTTTCAGCTCTAATTCATATATATTTTATTTTATTCTTTCCTAGTTAAATTTACCCTTTTTAATTTTCATATTTATTTCCTATCTTATTCATAGCCTTTTCTTTTTTTCTTTAGGTCACGAGCAGTTGTGTAAGCATTTCACTGCATATTGTACTGTGTATGACTGTGTATGTGACAAATAAAAATTTGAATTTGAATTTGAAGATCTATCACTTTATCACCTATTCAGGTTGTAAATCGTGTTTTTAAAAAGTAACTAAGTAATTAATTACTTTTGAAAATAAGTAATCAGTAAAGTTACGGGATTATTTTTTTGGGGAAGTAATCAGTAATTAGTTACTTATTACTTTTTTCAAGTAACTTGACCAACACTGATCACGAGTACACGAGAACACAAGTACGCATATTGAGACAGGCCCAATTTCTTCTCCCTCTGCCAGGATTCTGTGAGGAACATAACGTCCGAACTATCACTCATTAAAAAAAAAGTCATTTAGTACAAATGATTTGTTGGCATACAGATTTGAAACAAAGAACTGAAAAACACTTGAAATATATTTGCATATAAGACATACATGAAAACACAAACGCTCTCATTGTAGTGGGGTTTTTTTTAGTTTAAAGAATATGATAAGTGGTAAGACAATAAATTTTACTTCTCACTGTCACTGTACATGTTATGTAGCAGTATCCATTTTATCATGCATGTATGCATGCGTTTTTCTGCTTTTGTTCACTCCAAGTTGGTCAAAAACCCACAGACAGGCAGAGTAAACTAACAATGTGGAGCAATCACAGTGTATTAGTACCTTGTTTTTCATAAACACAAACAGGTGACTGACTGAGAGGTCACAATCAGCCAAGGTTTTGGGTGAGCTCAGTAGGAAACCTAGCCCCACCCTAGTTGGGACCAGGAAGCAGAGTTGCAGTCTTACACGCCTCTCTGCAGCTTCTCTCCTCCTGCTACCCCCCCAAAACCCCATTTCCATTGAGACTGTGTCAGCTCCCAAACAGACAAAAAACAAACTAAAAACCAGCAACAAACAAATTTAAACATAAAAAAATCACAAAGAAAGAACAATACAGTATCCACATCTGAACCAAAGAGTAAAACAGTGAAATGTGGATTATTAAATATTAGGTCTCTCTCCTCCAAGTCTCTGTTAGTACATGACTTAATAATTGATCAACAAATCGATTTACTCTGCCTTACAGAAACCTGGTTGCAGCAGGATGATTATGTTAGTTTAAATGAATCAACACCCCCGAGTCATTCTAACTACCAGAAACCTCGAAGCACAGGCCGAGGGGGCGGTGTGGCAGCAATTTTTCACACCAGCCTATTAATCAACCAAAGACCAAGACAGACTTTTAATTCATTTGAAAGCCTGATGCTTAGCCTCGTCCACCCCAGCTGTAAAACTCAGAAACCAGTCTTACTTGTTATTATCTATCGCCCACCTGGGCCTTACACAGAGTTTCTCTCTGATTTCTCAGACTTTTTATCTGATTTAGTGCTCAGCTCAGATAAAATAATTATTGTGGGTGATTTTAACATCCATGTAGATGCTAAAAATGACAGCCTCAACATGGCATTTAATCTGTTATTAGACTCAATTGGCTTCTCTCAAAATGTAAAAGAACCCACCCACCACTTTAATCACACTCTAGATCTTGTTTTAACATATGGCATAGAAACTGAACATTTAACAGTGTTTCCTGAAAACCCTCTGCTGTCTGATCATTTCCTGATAACATTTACATTTACAATAATTGATTACACAGCAGTGGAGAGTAGGGCTGCCACAAACGATTAGTCAACTAGTCACCGATTATTTTTGCGATTAGTTGACTAATCAGATCATGCATCCATTGGATGTAAAACGTACAGCTTATTGCACCAGCATGCATCTGCTCTTATATAACTATCATTAGCTTACAGCTTTAAGTGTTTAAAGTATGTGCTAACTAAAAATAAAGACAAGATGATAGTTTATTAAACTTTTAATAAAATTTGCAGAATGTCATGGTGGACAATGTTCCCTCTAAGCTGCGCACGTGCGCAATTGCGCACTGTTGGCACAGTCTCTGCGCAGAGAAAATCAGCGTTGCGCACACAAAAAAAATTCTAACCTGAATTGAAATTAAAGTAAATATGTGCCGAATAGGTAGATATCTTCAGCGTCTTCGATCGACAGTCCCGCCAGGCACACGATCCTCCAGTTCTGCCACCCGTCCATCGTGTATCCGGCAGGGAAAGTCCCTCCAGGACACTCAGGCTCACCCGAGCCCAGACTTCTCGTTGAGAAAAGGGTGTCAATAGCATTCAGGGACCAGTTGATCAAATCCATAATTCTCTTTTAGATTTTAGAGAACAGACTGTGAGAGAGTGTTCCAAGTGTGACCAAGGGGTCAGCGGGGTTATAAAAGAAAGAGTAATAAAATGACAACGCCACCTAAGGGAATTTCGTCCCCAGGAAATATATATTTTAGAAAAATAAATGAGAGGAATAAAAAGAGGCCGCAAAGATTCAAGGATGCACACTGAGGCAGGTTGGCTCCGATATTAATACAGTTTTATTTATGGTCAAGGTCAAGGTCAAATTTATTTATATAGCACATTTCAAACAGCCGATGCTGCACAAAGTGCTTAACAATGTAAAAATGGCATTTAAAAAGCAACAATGTAATACAATATTACATTGTTAAAATAAATAAAATATTAGAAAAGCAAAATGTAGCGTCATTGTTGACAGTGTCCTAAAGTGAAAATAAAACAATTGTGGAACTTGGACTTACCAGCAGCCGTGGACCCAAAAGAAAATCACACAAAAAGAAAATCACTACAGCCCACCCGGTGCTGTACAAAAGAAAGTGTGAAAACGACCCACCACCTGAGGTCCCAGGGCCACTGGCACGTCCTCTGTTCACTGAAATAAAACACAGAGAAATACGTTAAAAGAATAAAAGGACACTGAGCGTCAGGCTTGCTACAGATCATAAAAAACTATAACCAACTTTAATAAAAGAAGTCACACACACGCACATGCACACACACACACCACACTGGAAGGCTTACGCCCCACGAGTCAACTACAGCTCGTGCTGGTGGTAATTGTCCAGGCCTCGATCACAAGCTGGTCTGGCTCCCCACAGGCTGAGATCGGCAACTGAGGCAGTTTAAGGTTCCCAGCACGACACTCGGGCAGAGGATCGCTCCAGCCCGATCACAGAGGCGTGGGTACAAGCAACAACAGGGCCGCAAAACTATATTAATACAAATTCTGGTACTCGGAGGGAATCGGAGATTAAGCGAGAGCCTACCTGTAGCTTTCATATGATCTACTCGCTTGCTGATCAATCCGTCACAGTGTGCCAGCATTTACTGCTGCTTTGTGCCAAACGCACAGGAGGAATGATCCAGGAAAACACCGGCTTAACTTTATACGGGCTGACGCCACCCTGCAATCAATATGCAGGCGGGTTCCCAATTAACCTAGTTGCGCAGCCAAGAGAGCGAGCACAGGAGAGAGCGAGGGCAGTAGAGCGAGAGAGAGAGAGAGAAAAAGTAGCCCATCTGGCTACACAAGGAAAAAGTAATAAAAAAAAAAACACGAGACAAGACAAGGACATAAGAGGCTAAGCAGAGAAGATAAGGGAGAGGAGAGGAGAAAAGTGCGACCGCCTTCGCCGAGAGCCAAAAGAGTATGGCAGGAAGTGGTGCTCCAGCAATACGCTGGGCAGTTTTCACGACCCTCTGCAACGCCTTCTGGTGCGAGGCAGAGCAGTTCCCATACCAGACTGTTATATAGTTGGACAGGATGCCCTCAATGGTGCAGCGATAGAAGTTCACCAGGATGTCTTAGGACAGGTGGTTCTTCCTCAGAGTCCTCAGGAAGAAGAGGCGCTGGTCAGCCTTCTTGACCAGCTTGGAGCATTTGGTCATTCAGATGAGATCCTCGGAGATGTGGACACCCAGGAACTTGAAGCTGCTCACACGCTCCACAGCCATCCCTTTAATGTAGATGGATGGATGTAGGTCAGCATTCCCCCTGTAGTCCACAATGAGCTCCTTGGTCTTCTCGGTGTTGAACAGCAGATTGTTTGTGTCGCACCACTCAGCCAGACGATCCACCTCCTCCCTGTAGGTGGCCTCATCGTTGTCATTGATGAGGCCAATCACCGTGGTGTCATCTGCAAACTTAATGATGGTGTTGGATCCATCGGCAGGTCTGCAGTCATGGGTGAAGAGGGAGTAGAGGAAAGGGCTCATCATACAGCCTTGTGGTACACCGGTGTCTATTGTGATGGTAGATGAGCAGTGGTTATCCAGCCGGACATGCTTGGGCCGGTTGGTCAGGAAGTCCAGTAACCATTTACACATGAGGGAACTGATGCCCAGGTCTGTCAGTTTCTTGATGAGTTGTGAGGGGAGGATTGTATCGAATGCTGAATTGAAGTCTATAAACAGCATTCTGACGTTGGGTTGAAGTTTTTGGGTATCGGGACGATGGAGGTGGATTTGATACAGGCAGTTACCACAGCATGGGCCCAGGACAGGTTGAATATGTCTGTCAGCACTCCTGCAAGCTCCCCAGAATACGCTCTGAGAACACACCTGGGGATGCCATCAGGAGCTGCAGCCTTGTTGACATTAATCCTGCTCAGCACCGCTCCTACATCGATGGGGGAGAAAGTCAGTGGTTGGTGGTCCGGAGTCACATCTGCTTTGGTTGCAGTTGTTGGATTCCCTCGCTCAAAATGAGCATAAAAGTTGTTGAGCTGGTTGAGGAAGGAGACATCAGAGGATGCAGGGGAGGGTTTGATGGACCTGTAGTCTGTAATGGTCTGGAGTCCTTGCCACATGCATTGGGGGTTGGAGTTGGAGAAGTGTTCTTCCACTTTCTTTTTGTAATGGTACTTGGCTTTTTTGATACCCCTCTTTAGCTTAGCTCTGGCTGTATTGTAGGCGTGTACATCTTCTGACCTGAAAACGATGTTGCGGGCCTTCAGGAGGAGACGAACATCCCGTTTCATCCAAGGCTTCTGTTTGGGGTACATGGTGATCCATTTCTGGGTGGTGACACTGTCTGTAGTTTTAGAGATGTAATCCAGTACAGACGAGGCGTACTGGTCCAGGTCTGTGTGTGTGAACATATTCCAGTCTGTGTTTTTGAATCTGTCCTGGAGCACTGCGTCTGTCCCCTCTGGCCACACTTTAATTGTCTTCACAGCAGGTTTCACACGTTGGATGAGTGGTGAGTACCGAGGTGTGAGGAACAGGGAGAGATCTCCATAAGTTGATTCTGTTCATCTGGACGTAGCGTTTTGTGGGAGAAACTTTTCGTCACTCATTGATAAGAGATTTTTTAGGATTTGGGGATTTTTATTATGTTATGCTTAAAAGTACATTTCATTATCTAAATGTGTTTGCTCTTTTCAGTATTCAGCTTGAACTCTGCAACTCTGTGCAGACTCCTAAATGGGGAAGTTACACAGGAAGCCTGCAGTTCTATTTTCTCTCTTCCTGTATGTGCTCTCTGAATAAAGACTCTTTCTTTTTATTGCACGGCGCGAGTCTCTCTGAGTCTCACCCGTGTACACGTAAACCTGTCTGAGCGTTTTATTCCGACCTGAGTTGCAATACAGGAAAACTCCTGACACTCATCCAAGTGACTTCTTCAGTCTCAGCCGACTGCAGGTTTCCCCAATCTTATAAACAATACATTTGCATAATAATAAAGGGCGTCGGGGGGTTCCCCAGGAGCATCTTCCTTGGAGCGCTCAACCCGGGGTAGCGGTCATGGCCAATCAGGGGCTCTGCTGGCTCTTAGGTGACGGTTTCCTCGTGGCTGCGTGCAGCGGGGCTAGGGGAGGGTCTGTGCTGACTGACCTGGTAGCCTGGCTGCCCCTGGGTGGGTCCGGGACGGGTGTGAGGTTCTGGGGCGCTCTGTCTCTGGGCTGGGGCCCTGGCCGGGCCTCGGGGGCTTGGGTCCTGGTTGGTGTGTTGCCGGGGTTGTGGGCGGGTGGGTGTATGGGGGCCCAGCCCCTGGCGCAGGGTGCCGCCAGTGCATCAAGCCACCTCGGGGGCTCTTCAACTGGTGGGGGAGGTTGTCACATGTTGCAGGAGCTTTCCTCTCTTCAGGAACTCTCTCTGCAGGAGGGGGAGATACAGGAGAGGTGGAGGAAGATCTCAGCCTGGGCGTCTATTGTCTTGTGTAGTCTGGAAGATGAGTGGATGATGGGGTGGGTGCAGTTTTGTCTGTGGTGGGGTCGGATGGACTGTCCCGGGCTCTGTGGGGCCGGGTGGCGCTGCTGCAATGGGCCCCGGTCCCGATGGGCCTGGGCCCCCTTTCCCTGGCCGATTGCAGAGTATGGGGGTGCCTACTGGGGTCAGCGGGGGAGCTGGCCCCAGGGAGGGGTCACTTGGGGTAGGGGTGTGTCACCAGGGTGCAGAGGAGGCACCCCCTCCCCCTGTCCCTTTCTGGCTGCCTCTGCCTCAATTTTATCCCACAACTAGACATTCACATTACTCACACTCTCATTACACATACATATAGGATCTTGGGGGTGGGCACGCTAAACGGAATCCAAATTACCATCAGGGTGTACACCTCACCCCTGGCGTCGTTGCCCACCTCTCAATTTTTAATACACATAGACATTGAGGGCTAGCAGGAGGGGCTATGCGCTTACCTGCTGCTCTCTGGCAGGTAGCTCCATGCCCTCCTGGGTTTTAAATGCACCTTAGAACACACATACATCAACACTAGATATGAGCGGGTGGAGGGAGGTTTGGAGTCTTTTCACACCCCCGTTCTCTGCGGCCTGCTGGAGCGGGGGGGCTAGGAGGAGGAGTTGGCCGTCCGACTGGGGTCTGGAATGTGGGGCCTCCCTGCTGCTGGGGAGTCGGGGCGGTCTGCTTCTCCCCACCGCAGGGAAAAAGGTAACACCACCTGGGTCTGGGTGCAGTTTCCCCCTCCAGGGGCAAGGGTACCTAGACCTGGTTCTTAGAGTACGCTTGGGGAGTGTGATTGTGTGTACAGCGTCTCTTTATGTCTGTCTCCACGTTGGGTGAGTGTTGAGTAATTGCATATGAGAGCATGAGGGTGGGAATGGATGTTTGTATCTGTGTGTGTTCCTGTATGTCTGTGTCTGTATGTCAGGTTGGGTATCAGACGCCACCTCTCTGGGGACATCTCAGGCCCTCCAAGGTTTGGAGGCCTATCTCCCCCCACCACTTCCCCTGCCGGTGGCAGACGCCCTCAGACATCGGTGCGTTGGTTGTTCTTTGTGTCCGGGGATGGGCCTCCAGGTACACACCGGCTCACTCCTTGATGGCTGCTTATCGGGGCCTGGAGCCTGGGGCTCGCTCAGGCCACTTCGGGGGTGGGGTGCCCTCGGCCTCTCGGCCTGGGGCTCGGTCACTCAGGCACAGCTGGCTGCCGGCGGAGCTCACGGGCACGTCACTGCAACCCCCCCTGGCTTCTGCTCCGCGGCTGCTGAGTAACCCCTCATCTGGGACTCTCCTCAGCTCTTTCTGGGATAGTGGCGCGGTTGCCCCTCTGTTGGTCTTCCTTGGTCTCTTGTCTTCTGAGGGCCTCTGGATGTCTGGAGGTTTGATCTCCTCCATACCTGCTTCATGCCCTGGAGAACGGGGCAGTGGCCCCCCACACCGTCTAGCAGATCATTACATGAAGGAACCTTTTAAATACAAACACGCTCATGCTCACAGGTGTACACACAGGTGATCACACACACAAACTACACCCTTTTTGGCTACCTCAAAGCACACTGTGCGCTGTCAATCTTACGTGCTGCACAATAATGTTTAATATTTAGTATTTACTGTCATATTCCCATATATCATTGTGATGTTGTTTATTCTATTACTCTCGTTTTCTTCTGCTTGTTTTCTTTTTTCTTTCTCAACAGGTGATCCAGGTGATCGATATATGTATATTTGTCTGCTTATTCTGTTGGTTTTTGTTTTTTGCCCTTTTTCCCCGTCCCTCTTCTCAGCTGTTTTTCCTTTCCCTCTTTCTTTGTCCCCT
The DNA here is from genome assembly GCF_001858045.2 of Oreochromis niloticus. Lineage (NCBI taxonomy): Eukaryota > Metazoa > Chordata > Actinopteri > Cichliformes > Cichlidae > Oreochromis > Oreochromis niloticus. Next base: position 2,016,605 of record NC_031974.2, on the reverse strand, counting down.
TTCCTTCCCCCAGTCAAGTCTGTCCCGTATTCAGCAAGTGAAAATAAAATAAACAATAAAAGGTGAATCAAATAGACCATTACGGCAAGGCTGGGATGGTCAATTTGGTAAAGTAAATCCGTTGGGCATCTTTCATCGCCTTTAGACAATAATTCTGATGGCAAAAGAGCCAAACGGGACACGCAAAAAAACAAAAACAAAAAACCCCCCCAAAAAAACCCATTTGCATAATGACTGGTTTCAGTCATTATGCAAATGATCAGAATCAACTTTTGGAGATTTACTTTCCTGGATGATTGAGAATGCATCGAAACAGGGAGAGATGGTCCGATTGTCCAATGTGAGGGAGGGGTGTTGCTTTGTAGGCTACAGCCAGGTTGGAATAAACATGGTCTAAAGCAGGGGTCGGCAAGCCACAGCTGTGCCGTGGCTTGCCGACCCCTGCTTTAGACCATGTTTATTCCAACCGAAGGGTTAACCGACCATAGCTGGACTGGCATTTGCTCGATGGGCCGAGGATTTTTTTTTTTTTTTTTTTTTTTGCAACGGTATAAACAATGAAAGGTGGTGGATTGGCCAGATGCTAGCCGGTGTGTAAAATAACTCAGTTGTATGGTGGTGGCTGTGGCGGAGCTTCCACAGATTCAGTAACATTAGCAAGTGGTGGAGGCCAGCAGGTGGATGAGAGAAAGGGGAGGCAAGAGGAGAGACCCGAGACAGCTGTCGGTCCGAGTGTCAGGTGAACTGAACTTGAGGTAAGAAGTTATAACCTGCAGTCTATCTGGGTCAGATATAAACCAAGTTTAGGTGGAGTTTATTTTTGTTGTGCTGACTTTTTACAGTCAGCTACAATAACTCGTACTGTGTACTAGCTAGCATGATGGAGTTTCTATACAGCTGAGTGGGTGCTTTCATGTTACTGATAGTGAACTTTATTTTATTCATAAGGTTAGTTAGTAGAGTTGCCAACCGTCCCGCAAAAAACGAAAATATCCCGCATTCAGAGAAAATATTACGCGTTTCGTATTGAGCTGTCCTGTACTTCAGCTAGAATGGAAAAAAGGCACAAAGCTGGAGTTATTCTGTGTCTTTGCTGCACAGCTGCCTCTTCTTCTCTCATTCTCTCCCCCTCCCTCACCTTTTGCTACTTCAGTCATGAAACTGATCAATGATCAGCTGATCGACTTTTCTCTCTTGTTTGTTTAGCGCCAACTTTGCGCCAGAAAGAAGAAACCAGCGGATGTCGCGCTAAACAACAGCAGCACGTTTAAGCTTGATCAGCTGTTGTTAGAATGTATTTAATATTAATTTCTAGTATCAGCTGATGTTTGCTGGAGCCACAGCTGTAAAAGCTGCTGGTCATGATGTCGGTTTGGTTATTAGTGATGGGATTTCCGTCTCTTTTTAGAGAACCGGCTCTTTCGGCTCCCAACCGGCTCTTCAGGTTGTTTTGTTGCTTTAATTAATTTATTATTAACAATAATATAAAATTATGCACAAAAGGAATTACTAATGTAAAAAAAAGTGGTTTTATTTATATATGTTTATATATAAATATATACGGTGGCCCCTAGAGACACGTACAAACTCCAAAACACATTTCTAGCGTTAACTGAACTTCCAAAACAGCTACCTAGATCACAAATTACACAATTGAAAGCATATGTGTGTTGTTTGTGTATTTATACACAAGCACTCATATATATATATATATAGCATATGTTCATTTACCTGTTACTACCACACATCAAATCCAGTTGTTGGTACTTCCCGGCTTGTGTAGCCACTAGGTAACAAAAGCTCAACACTGCCCCTAGCATCCTGGAGCACTTCTGTTGTGTTTTGTACGTGTTTTGGAGTTTTTATGTGTTTTGGAGTTTTTATGTATTTTGGAGTTTTTATGTATTTTGGAGTTCGTACGTGTTTTGTAGTTTGTCCACATAAAATGTAATAAATAAATCATATAATACAAAAACCAACTATTCACATTTCAGCTTTTAACTATTTAAATTTTCAGCTTTTTTATTTTAAACAAATTTAAAGTGAAACAACACAAAACACTGCAAACCACAACACAATTAAATATAAATTAAAATATGAAAACAAAAAGAAGATGCACATTCTCTGTCATATGGGCCTGCATGAATAAACTTTCTGAATCCTTTATCATCTGCAACTGAAAATAGTTGTGGATGATTACTATACCTTTCTAATGTGAGGTTGTTGTCCCTGGCTCTCTTTCTCTCTTTCTCCCTCCCGCTCTGTTCCCATGCTACTGTGAGTGTAACTACCGCCCTCCCCCTCTTCCCAGTGCAAAGCACAAGGCTCGCGTGCGGAGTGAAGCGGGAAAAAAGTGCGAGAGAGAGGGTGAGAGAAAGAAAAAAAACCCCCCACGGCTCGCGATAAGAAGCCGGCTCGCATCGTTCACGTCAAAGATTCGGCTCTAAGAGCCATTTCATTCCCGAACGACACATCACTATTGGTTATCTGGTGAGAGGGAAACATGCAGATGAAACCAGGAGATGTCCTTACTGAATCATCTGAGCTGAACAGGTGATGGAGAAACAGGTTTACCTCTGTCAGTCTGCCCCAGGGCAGCTGTGGCTACAACTGTAGCTTGCCTTCACCAGTGTATGAATGTGAGAGTGAATGAATAGTGGTATTGTAAAGCGCTTTGAGGGGTCCCGAAAAGCGCTATATGAATGCAATCCATTATAATTATTATTATTATTTTAGGTGACATGAATGAGTTGAAAGGAAGTTATGAACGGTTTCTGAGAGACAAATAACACCAGGATCCTTTTCTAAGTAGCTGACAGCTGGTAACTGTCCAGGGGTGGGTCTAGCAAAGTTTTGCCAGGGGGCCAGGTAGGGCATTAACAGGGAAAGGGGGGCACAATCTTATTCTCATTTAAAATGTCTGGCTGTTATTAAATAATTATCTGAAGCTTACAACCAAAGTTTTTATCTGATGTAAAATGTATAGAAATCATACATTTACCAACAAGACAGCATACATCACTGTCACAACAGTGTTTGTTTTCATTCAAAGGCTTTATGGCTTTAATACCTGGGGGGCCGGTCTCTAGGCAAAATACCCGGGCCGATTTTTTTGTCCCAGTCCAGCCCTGGGGCCTGTTCTTCGTACCTCGCTTACTACATCCAAGATCAAATGACACATCCAAGATCAAATCATCGCGCTAACTTTGAGCTCGCTAATCCGGTTCTCCGAACACACCTGTTGTTGACGATTAGTATAGCTGGATGAAGTAATCTGAGATCACTGGGTGGCTTAAAAGGGGCTACGCATCGATAGTAGAAACATTGATCGGCAACCCTGTGATTGGTCGGCGAAGATGTCGAAGGAGCGCGCGCAGTATTTCACGGCAGCAGACCAAGAACTCTTGATTGAGGGATATCAGGAGTTTCAGAGTTTAATTAAAACGCAGGGGAACACTGCAAAGGCTGCAAAAGCAAGGAGAGAGGGCTGGCAGAAAGTTGCTGACAAATTAAACTCGTAAGTGATCCATGATATTACATTATATCATGTGATATTATATTATTCCACATTATATTATATTACATCATATCCTCTTTCACATTAGAGCCACAACAGGACCCACTAGAACATGGGAAAAAGTAAAAGTGAAATATAAGAATATTCCACAGAATGGTAATATTTATCACTTATATTGCTTTTAGTCTATGACAAGAGACCCTGGGAATAATCTGTTTGTTTGTTTATAACAGCAACCAAGAAAAGGGCAGAGCAAATAAAGACAGGTGGTGGTCCTGCACCCCCTCGTCACACCCCTTTTTGTACTGTGACATTTATTGACATTGTGGGTTTTTTGTGTGTAGTTTGACATAACACTCCATCACTTTTACCTGTTCCCATGCAAGGGGTGACTGAAGCATGCACAGTAAGTCGGGAGTAAGTATATACAGTACAGTAAGTACATATATATATATATATATATATATATATATATATATATATATATATATATATATATATATATATATATATATATATGTATGTATAGAGAGAGAGAGAGAGAGAGAGAGAGAGAGAGAGAGAGAGAGAGAGAAAAATAATACCCTCACGGGAGAATCGATATCTCTCTATGAGCACACCGTCGCGCTGAGCTAAAGGATCCCGTCTATCCCGCAATATACGCTAAATTCTGTAAACCCTCCTTATCAATCTTGCACCTTCCTTGCTCGCGTACAAACGGACAGGACATGGCTGCGACAGACTTCCCAAATCCACCTTCGCTTTTATAGTCGTGGTCTCTCATCTTGATTGCACGTAGTAATTTACTATTACTACTCTAAAATATGAATTACATCTGACATGATCTACTACATGTAATAGAATGATTAATAGTACATTTCCCTTTTTTTCGGAAATGACCTGTATGTATCTGTATGAAATCAATAAAAGAATCAAATACTGCATTATCTTTAGTTACATTGATAATATTTATTTATGGTAAAACAGTGGCGAAATATCGCTCTTACTTTCATATAACTGCAGCGGACATACCTGAGTGGCCGCGATCTAATCCTGTTTACATAAAGTAAACCTGCTCCCGAGCAGGTTTACGCTTACGGATCTGTTGCTATGACAGCAAGTCCCAGATGAGCTTCGGAGAACCGAATGATCCAAGATCACGCGAAATCGTCAACATTCAAATCCGGCTAACTTACTTAGCGAGGTACGAAGAACGGGCCCCTGGGCACGACACGCAGTGAATTAATCTGAGAAGGTGCATTAAAAAAATAAATGGCTGGGTCAGCGGTGCACATCGCAAATTAGCTCGCATAGACACATTAGTTTTGCCGCTTCTTAATGATGGTATCTTAGCTAACAACCCCAACTACCAGATTCAACTTGTAATTGGCTAAAAATAACTTAGCCTACTGGTGAGAGTGACATTGTTAGCTTTCCACATTTTGACACTTCAAATGCTTCAGAATCTGTCCACTCAGCACAGCATCAGCACCACGGAGATACATGGATACATCCGTAGACTCAAGACAGAATTCACAATGCGTTTTTGGGACTTTCAGGTGTATGGACCAGTGTTTTCTTTTCTGATCAAACCAGAAAGCTTTAATGAGCAGCTAGATTTGTCTCACATTAACTGGCTGAGTTAATGCCAGTTAATGCGACATCGAAGCAGCTGGAATCCACAGCTGTGCATGTTCATGGAGCTTGCATTTTCACCTGCTGGACATCACTACCTGACAAGTTTAACTGTCTTCAGAACATTGCAGAGGCCTTATTGACAGTATTTGGCTCTACATATCTGTGTGAGCAGATTTTCTCTCACATGAGTGTCCTCAGGTAGCTGTCTGAATGCTGGACACTTGGAGACCTGTGTCTCTGAGTGGGAGACCAGAGATCACATTAACATGTTTATCTCTGTTTTAACAAACATACCATATTGGCCCAGTTTATTTTTCTTATCATTGTTGTGAGGAGACCATAAATAGCATTTGCATTTTCTGTTGTAGAGTTCATTTCCTGTTATGGAGTTCTTCTTATTTTGTTTCAAAATAGCTGATAACTATTCGCTGATAGCTGCCAACATCTGCGAACAAATATAATTCTATAAAGTGGTTTTATATAGTGTGTAACTGTTAATATAGAGCGTTATTAAATTTATTGCTAATGCAATCATATGGCACACTGACTTCTGAGGAAATGTTAGATGGCACTCGTCATCAGAAAGGTTGCCTACACCGGGCCTAAAGTCTTGCTCCGTCTGGTGTGGCAGGAGACATTTTGGTGGAATCTGAGGAGGACTGTCTTTAAATTAGTGTGGTTGGAGTCGCCAGCAACAACAAAAGCAGCCTCGGGATGTTTACTCTGATGTTTGCTAATGGCTGCAAAAAGTTCTTTAGCATCAGGGGGGATATACACTGCAGTGAGTATGATAGAAGTGAACTAGACTAAGGAGCTTGGAAAGAAAAGCGTCTGGACTTCTTGAGTTGCTTGAAGATGTTTCACCTCTCATCCGAGAAGCTTCTTCAGTTCTAAGGATCAGTGGTGGAGAGTCCCAGATTTAAACCTAGTGGGAGTTTTCCCCCTAAAGGGGGACAAAGGACCCCCTGATGATCCTCTACCTAATCACATGAGCCAAGGTGTGAAAGCGGGTGTGGGTCACAATCAGCCAGGGTTTCGGGTGAGCTCATTGTGAAACCTGGCTCCACCCTATCATGTGATTTCCTGAGGTCAGATGGCCCAGGATGTGAGTGGGCATTAAGGCGTCTGGGAAGGGATCTCAAAACTGGATTATAGATGGCAGACAGTTGGTGTCGTAAACCACCGCCTCTGTTCAAAGATGGTCGCTCACAGTGGATGTAAATGGCTTCTTTCACTCCTCTTTCAAACCATCTGTCCTCTCTGTCCAAAAAGTGAACGTTGGCATCCTCAAAAGAGTGACCTTTATCCTTAAGATGCAGATGGACTGCTGAGTCTTGTCCTGTGGAGGTGGCTCTTCTATGTTGTGCCATGCGCTTGTGAAGTGGCTGTTTGGTTTCTCCGATGTAGAGGTCTGGGCATTCCTCACTGCACTGTACAGCATACACCACGTTGTTCAGTCTGTGTTTAGGAGTTTTGTCTTTCGGGTGAACCAGTTTCTGTCTGAGTGTGTTGCTGGGTCTGAAGTACACTGGGATGTCGTGCTTGGAGAAAACTCTGAGTTTCTCTGATACACCGGCTACATAGGGGATGACAATGTTGTTGCGTCTGTCCTTCTTATCCTCCCTCGCTGGTGTCTGATCTTCTTTTCTGTGCATCTTTGCTGACTTTATAAATGCCCAATTAGGATAACCACATGTTTTAAGTGCTTCCTTTACGTGTGTGTGTTCCTTCTTTTTCCCTTCAGGCTTAGAGGGAACATGTTCTGCCCGGTGGTGTAGGGTCCTGATTACTCCAAGTTTATGTTCCAGAGGGTGATGGGTACTCTCCCTTTAAAAGAGCCAAGAGCCTTTCTTTCCACAGATATGTAGACGACACCTGGGTCAAAATCAAAAGACAAGAAGTGGAATCCTTCACTGCGCACATTAACGCCGTGGATAAAAACATCAAGTTCACCAGGGAAGACACAAAGGACAACTGTTTGCCTTTCCTGGACTGCGCCATGCACATTGAAGAGAATGGCAACCTCAACATTGAAGTTTACCGGAAGCCCACACACACGGACCAGTACCTCCTCTTTGACTCCCATCACCCTCTGGAACATAAACTTGGAGTAATCAGGACCCTACACCACCGTGCAGAACATGTTCCCCCTAAGCCTGAAGGGAAAAAGAAGGAACACACACACGTAAAGGAAGCACTTAAAACATGTGGTTATCCTAATTGGGCATTTATAAAGTCAGCAAAGATGCACAGAAAAGAAGATCAGACACCAGCGAGGGAGGATAAGAAGGACAGACGCTTTTCTTTCCAAGCTCTTTAGTCTACGATGACCTGGATGACTGAGAACCTTCACAGACATAGAAGTGAACTGTTGTTCAACCATGTTCAATGCTGGTTCTATTTTCAAGCTTTACTTTGCAAATCAATTTACAAATGTGTATTTTATTGCACAAATCATTATTTCAGGACAGAATTCTTTATGATAAATGGTAAATGGCCTGCATTTATATAGCGCTTTACTAGTCCCTAAGGACCCCAAAGCGCTTTACACATCCACTCATCCACCCATTCACACACAGGTGATGGCAAGCTACATTGTAGCCACAGCCACCCTGGGGCGCACTGACAGAGACGAGGCCGCCGGACACTGGCGCCGCCGGACACTGGCGCCACCGGGCCCTCTGACCACCACCGGTAGGCAACGGGTGAAGTGTCTTGCCCAAGGACACAACGACCGAGACTCTCCAAACCGGGGCTCGAGCCGGCAACCTTCCGATTACAAGGCGAACTCCCAACTCTTGAGCCACGATCGCCCCTATTTCCATGTGTGTGACGCTTGTGGTCGTACATAAAAATCGCCCAACGGTGTAACACAGTGGTTGCCAAACTTTTTTTGCTGGGCCCCCCTTGTTTTACAAGAAAAATGTTCGCGCCCCCCCACCCCCGCGCGTGCACGCGCGCACGCACACACACATGCACATCCTCCAACCACACACCCATATTTTGCTCCATTCCAGTTTATTTCACACCTCAAACATTTATTAAACAATTAAGCAAATACAAGTAAACAGCAATAAATTACAGGTAGCAATGAAATAAACTACTAACTCTTTTACGCTACGTCTGCACCTACACGGGTATTTTTGAAAGCGCAGCTGTTTCGTCCACACGTAAACGGCGTTTCGAATCGCCGAAAACTGAGATTTTTTTAAAACTCCTTTTTTGCGTTTACGTGTGGACGAGGAACACAGAGTTCGTCACGCAATGTCAAAGGTATGTGCCTTTTTTCACGTCACGTTATTGTTTACATGAGATGAATTGCAGAATGGCAGATAGAGACGAAATACTGTTAATCTGACTATCTGCAGGTTTTACACGCTTACATATACACACGCAGTTACTGTCCCTCCATTTAGAAAGGCAGAGGCGTCATGGTGTAATTATTTTACGTGTAGTTGTTTTTTTCCCCTGTGTAATAATTTTCAACATTGCTGTCAATACATTTTTCAAAAAATGCCTCTCTGTGCAAAATGGGTTCAAAAACAAAAACAACTGTTGGATGCTGTTTGTCCGTGACTTGAACAGGGGGAACAAATTACGGCAGGATCAGCTTGATATTATTTGTATCCCGCTGTAACTTTACTGCATAAAGAGCTAACATCTCCAAAATGTCAGGAGTAGTTAGTCATTACAACAAGTGTTTGTGAATTAAAAGTCAAGAATGTGGGATACTGTTTGCCCGTGATTTGAAGAGCCCAGCGCTGCTCCCGACATAGGCAAAACCAATTCTGCAGGGGAGACCTACCTTGGCACTTGTGCAGGTGAAACCAAAGGGAAGATATGCTTCACCATATTTTCTAGTCTTTGGCTTAGAATGAAGTTGGTTTGGAAACATATTCAGCGATGCTTCATCTCCTGCTTTGCGTTTCTGTGGGTGCACAGTGCAAGCAGTGTCCAAGCGTTTTTTTGTTGTTTCCCCCCCCCTTTTCATCCCGCCCCCACAAGGGGGCGGGCCCCACACTTTGGGAAGGTCTGGTGTAACATTGATACAGAGAGACGAGTGTAAGGCTGTTCCAATTCTCAGCACCGCTCTTCTCTTTTCCTGAGTCCTTAGCAATTCTCCTTCCCAAAATGACGTTTTTATCGAGGCAAAGAAAAAAGGAACCGAGGAAAAGGAAAGAGGAGGTACTTTTGGAACGCACCCCACCTAGTTACACTGTGTAGCTGAGTCACGTGACCACACAGTAACGAACCACAGTAGAGCAGGAAGAAGGGGGCGGAGCAAAGTGTGTGTGCAGGAGAGGAGTCGAGCAGAGAGCTGCATTTTCATGAAACGGGAGTAAAGTAGTGAACTTAGAGGAGAGAAAAAAACTAAAGTATCGATCATATACCACTACCAACGTCTGGATCGATATCTGCATCGATCTGCCCACCCTTGTCTCCTGGATCGTAGCTGAGATCAGCGTGAACCACGTGGGTCTCTGCTCCTTGATCTGTTTCCTGTGTTTGGAAAGAGTTCCAGCTTCATCACGGAGTTTCTCTCGGTTTGTGGGCTCATCTAAAGGTAAGCACCGAGCTAACTTTACTGTGAGTTCAGTTCATGTTGAGTTTAGCTCCTGAATGAGGTCTTCTGCTGCTCTCCTCGGTGTCTGTTCACAGTTTATTGTCAACACGTTGAGAGAAGAGTGAGAGAGTGTTTGGAGAAAAACACCAACTAATCATTAGCTCAGCATGCTGGGAGAAGTTGGAGCAGAAAAGTCTTTTCATTGTCCCTGCAGCTGTTTTTCTGCCTGCACCAAACCTCTACAGCCTGATTTCTATTTGAAGTGATAACAGGAAATGGATGAGAGCGATCTGCTGCAGTATCAGGGTCACAATAAACTTTATTGTCCAGCTGCTGTGGATGAACACATGAGAGGAAGTGAACTCCTACAAAGTCTCATTTTAATGAGTCTGGCTGCTGCAAAGTGATGTTAACAAAAACTAATGAAACAGAGATGAAAGTTCATATTTGAAAGCACTGAGATTTAAAATATAATGTGGTGGTTAATGTGCAGCTCTTGGTGATTTGGGAGAAGAAGAATGTTTTTAATCCTGTTGGGTATTGAATGTTGAATTTTGTTTTGTCTACAGAAAACAGGGGTTTTGTCCACTTGTGGTTCATGACTTAGACTAGTCTGGTCCAGCTGCTTTACCAAACCATAATTTATTTATGTAGCACTTTAAAAACAACATATGGCTTTGTTTGGGGTTCTATTTCTATTTACATCTCTCATGTGTGGAGAGAGGACCCATGGAAGATGGAGAGACTGTGAAGTGGTGATCAGGTCCAGGCCATGTTTTATAATCACGGGGGTTGCTGAAGGTGTTGAAGTTCTTGGGTGGGGGAGTAACAGATCATTGATGGTAGAATCCACAGCAGGAGCTGTCTGAGTGTTTTCCAGACAGAAGCAGAGTCGTTAGATGAAAACAGTTTTTTTTGGAGTTTGGCCTCACTAAACCTGAACTTTGAAATTGTCTCTGTCCCCACTCTGAAACACTTCCTGCTTTTCCAGCCTCAGCCTCCTTTAGCTTGGCTGTGAACCAGAGCTGGTCATTATTCTAACTCACCCTGGTGTGTGATGCTGTGCAGCTGTCTTCACAGAAGCTGATGTCACAGGACGTCACAGCATCTCTATAATAATCCAAACTGTTGGTAACAATCCTGAAAACCTCCCAGTCGGTGCAGTCCAGACACACCTGCAGATTCTCCACAGCCTCATCAGTCCACTGCTTCAGTGTCTTCACAAAAGCTTTAGAGAGTTTCAGTTTGTGCCTGTTTGCAGGGATCAAGTGAACCATGACATGGTCTGAGAATCCTGATGCAGTGTGAGATGATGACCCTCTTACTATCAGCTCACCTTTTGTTTTGAGTTTGAGTTTTTTTATCCAGTTTGTTTAATAAAATCTATGAGGTTCAAATGAAGCACCAAACTACAGTTACTCAGTCAGTGGAGGTTCAGTAGTGCAGTTTTTCACCACTGTTGTTAACTGGAGGCTGACACACTGACTGAAGACATTTAGTTTGGGTGGATTTGAGCTTTCCATCTCAGCTTCTTTTTGTCAAGGATGAAATGCATATAAATATATTTTGTGTTCCAGCTGATCATCAGGAGGAGACGAGCCATTTAGACTCAGCTCAGCCACTACAGAGGAAACAATGACTTCAACCCAAAAGGTGAGCAAAAATATCACTGTTATTGAAACTTTGTGCACATTACAACTCTCATTGTAGCTCCATTGTTGTGGTAACACACCTACAATGAGTTTGTTGACATCTTTGATTCCACTATTAGAGTTTCAGTTTGTTCCACGGCTTCATTTCACTCACTGCCTCTGTTTGTGTCTCTGTCATTGATGGATCAACATGGAGCGAGAAGTCAGCGCTCTCAGGAGGCCGACAAACCTCACAGAAGAAAGGGAGAGAAAATATACAGATGTGATGAGTGTGGGAAGGATTTTACCCGGGCTGGAGACTTAAAAACACACCAACTCATCCACAGTGGAGTTAAAGCTTACAGCTGTGAGTCGTGTGGAAAATCTTTTACCCAGGCTGGAAACTTGAAACGACACCAGCTCACCCACAGTGGAGTTAAAGCATACAGCTGTGAGTTGTGTCGAAAATCTTTTAACCAGGCTGGACACTTGAAAAGACACCAACTCATCCACAGTGGAATTAAACCGTACAACTGTGACTTGTGTGGAGAGTTTTTCACCCACGCTGAAAGCTTAAAAAGACACCAACTCATCCACAGTGAAGTTAAACCGTACACCTGTGACCTGTGTGGAAAATCTTTTACCCAGGCTGAAAGCTTAAAAACACACCAACTCATCCACAGTGGAGTTAAAGCGTACAGCTGTGACCTGTGTGGAAAATTTTTTACCCAGGCTCGACACTTAAAAAAACACCAACTCATCCACAGTGGAGTTAAAGCGTACAGCTGCGATCAGTGTGGTAAAGCTTTTACTCACAGTAGCCACTTACGGCTTCATCTAGTTACCCACTCTGGAATTAACGCGTACAGCTGTGACATTTGTGGAAAAACTTTCAGTCGCCAAGGGGACCGAAATAGGCACCTACGCATTCACACTGGACATGATGTTTACTGCTGTGATCAGTGTTGGAAACCGTTTACAACAGATGCACAGTTACAAAGCCACATGTTTACCCACACTGAGGAAAGACCTTATAAATGTGACCTGTGTGAGAAGACTTTTAAATCTCCACGTTACCTGAAAATACACCAACAGATCCACACCAGAAAGAAACTCTACAAGTGCAGTTACTGTGTGGTATGTATTTATATTTTTATCTTCTAATTTCAGTGTCACTGTTTGGCTCATTAAATTGTGTTAGCATGTTAGTAATTCTACTGGACTCAGTGGCATCTACTGGAATTTGGAAAATGTCAGTAAAGAACATGATTAGTCATCTAACTAACAGCAATGATTACTGTTACTTTGTATCCATATTTGAGGATTTACAGTTGCAATTGTTTTGAAGCATTATTTAAATTAGTCCTAAGAGGAAACTGGTGGAAAGTCACCTTAATTCCAGTCACTCTGCATTAACTGAATCGAATGGGATATGGATCTTGTAAATGGCGCTAATTGATCTTCTTGGATGGGAGGTGAAACATCTTTGAGAAACTTTAAAAAGTCCAGATGCTTTTCTTACAAGCTCCTTAGACTACGATAATGTATGACTGAGAACCTTCACAGACAATAAGGTTGGGCATGATTTCTACAACTCCTTCAATTCTGATTCAGTTTGATTTTGACTCTGTCAGAAATATTATGATCGTTTAGCTTGGATATTGTTACGTTCCCCTAAAAGGGTCCAGGCAATGAGGGGGCAGTAACAAAATATGTCCGGGTCAGAAAAAGGAGACAAGGAGGCAAAAGGGTTAAATCAAAGAGTTTTATTAAAGTTCCTATCAAATACTCAACTAAAAGAGATGGACAAGCCGCTATCACCATTTAAGGAAACAAACCAAACTCACCGTTGGTCAATAAAACAAAAAGTAAGTCAAAAAGAGAGACCAGGGGCCCGTTCTTCATACCTCGCTTACTACATCCAAGATCAAATGACACATCCAAGATCAAATCATCGCGCTAACTTTGAGCTCGCTAATCCGGTTCTCCGAACACACCTGTTGTTGACGATTAGTATAGCTGGATGAAGTAATCTGAGATCACTGGGTGGCTTAAAAGGGGCTACGCATCGATAGTAGAAACATTGATCGGCAACCCTGTGATTGGTCGGCGAAGATGTTGAAGGAGCGCGCTCAGTATTTCACGGCAGCAGACCAAGAACTCTTGATTGAGGGATTTCAGGAGTGTCAGAGTTTAATTAAAACGCAGGGGAACACTGCAAAGGCTGCAAAAGCAAGGAGAGAGGGCTGGCAGAAAGTTGCTGACAAATTAAACTCGTAAGTGATCCATGATATTACATTATATCATGTGATATTATATTATACCACATTATATTATATTACATCATATCCTCTTTCACATTAGAGCCACAACAGGACCCACTAGAACATGGGAACAAGTAAAAGTGAAATACAAGAATATTCTACAGAATGGTAATATTTATCACTTATATTGCTTTTAGTCTATGACAAGAGACCCTGGAATAATCTGTTTGTTTGTTTATAACAGCAACCAAGAAAAGGGCAGAGCAAATAAAGACAGGTGGTGGTCCTGCACCCCCTCGTCACACCCCTTTTTGTACTGTGACATTTATTGACATTGTGGGGTTTTTTGTGTGTAGTTTTACATAACACTCCATCACTTTTACCTGTTCCCATGCAAGGGGTGACTGAAGCATGCACAGTAAGTCGGGAGTAAGTATATACAGTACAGTAAGTATATATATATCTATATATATATATATATATATATATATATAAATAAAAACACCCAGCACGCCCCTGTGGGCGGTTTATCCTTCAAGCTCGGGTCCTCTACCAGAGGCCTGGGAGCTTGAGGGTCCTGCGCAGTATCTTAGCTGTTCCCAGGACTGCGCTCTTCTGGACAGAGATCTCCGATGTTGTTCCCGGGATCTGCTGGAGCCACTCGCCTAGCTTGGGAGTCACCGCACCTAGTGCTCCGATTACCACTGGGACCACCGTTACCTTCACCCTCCACATCCTCTCGAGCTCTTCTCTGAGCCCTTGGTATTTCTCCAGCTTCTCGTGTTCCTTCTTTCTGATGTTGCTGTCATTCGGAACCGCTACATCGATCACTACGGCCGTCTTCTTCTGTTTGTCTACCACCACTATGTCCGGTTGGTTAGCCACCACCATTTTGTCCGTCTGCATCTGGAAGTCCCACAGGATCTTAGCTCGGTCATTCTCCACCACCCTTGGGGGCGTCTCCCATTTTGACCTCGGGACTTCCAGGTTATACTTGGCACAGATGTTCCTGTACACTATGCCGGCCACTTGGTTATGGCGCTCCATGTATGCCTTGCCTGCTAGCATCTTGCATCCTGCTGTTATGTGCTGGATTGTCTCTGGGGCATCTTTACACAGCCTGCGCCTGGGGTCTTGCCTGGTGTGATAGACCCCAGCCTCTATGGATCTTGTACTCAGAGCTTGTTCTTGTGCTGCCATGATTAGTGCCTCTGTGCTGTCTTTCAGTCCAGCTTTGTCCAGCCACTGGTAGGATTTCTGGATATCAGCCACCTCCTCTATCTGCCGGTGGTACATACCGTGCAGGGGCCTGTCCTTCCATGATGGTTCCTCGCCTTCCTCCTCTTTCTTGGGTTTCTGCTGCCTGAGGTATTCACTGAGTACGCTGTCAGTTGGGGCCATCTTCGTGATGTATTCGTGGATGTTTCTTGTCTCATCCTGGACTGTGGTGCTGACACTCACCAGTCCCCGGCCCCCTTCCTTCCGCTTAGCGTACAGCCTCAGGGTGCTGGACTTGGGGTGAAACCCTCCATGCATGGTAAGGAGCTTTCTTGTCTTTATGTCAGTGGCTTCTATCTCCTCCTTTGGCCAGCCTATTACCCCAGCAGGGTACCTGATCACGGGCAGGGCGTAGGTGTTGATGGCCCGGATCTTGTTCTTACCGTTCATCTGACTCCTCAGGACTTGCCTGACCCTCTGCAGGTACTTGGTGGTTGCAGCTTTCCTAGCGGCCTCTTCATGGTTCCCATTCGCCTGCGGGATCCCCAGGTACTTGTAACTGTCCTCTATGTCTGCAATGTTGCCTTCTGGTAGTTCAATTCCCTCGGTTCTGACTACCTTCCCTCTCTTTGTTACCATCCGACTACACTTCTCCAGTCCGAACGACATTC